>NW_026736463.1:0-69417 GCF_949786415.1 Peromyscus eremicus
GCGCAATAGTGACTCTTCTTACCAGAAAACACTTCTTGCTCGTAGGACAAGAAACTGCATGTGATTCATCTCCATTTAGGATTGGGAAACAAACGCTAGCTCACCTTACAAGAAACACACTCTGCTTTTGAGAAAAGAGCACTCTTCTACTCTACTGTGTTTCCTATGGTGTCCGAACAGTGAGCTTGCTCAGAACAAAAGAACTGTGCTTCCTACACACAGGGGCCATAATTAGTTCAACTCTGCTTAGGAAACTGACAAGAACAGTAGCTCCGCTTCAGTCCAATACACTGTACTTGCTGGGAACAGATGCGAGTGCTATTTGCACTGTGTATGTAAATGGGAGCACAATAGTGACTTTCCTTTCCAGAAAACAACTCTTGCTCGTAGGACCAAAAACTGCATGTGATTCAAATCCATTTAGGACTGGGAAACAAACGCTAGCTCGCCTTACAAGAAACACACTCTGCTTTTGAGAAAAGAGCAGTCTTCTATTCTACTGTGGTTCATATGGGGTCCGAACAATGAGCTTGCTCAGAACAAAAGAACTGTGCTTCCTACACACACGGGCCATATCTAGTTCAACTCTGCTTAGGAAACTGACAAGAACAGTAGCTCCGCTTCAGTCCAATACACTGTACTTGCTGGGAACAGATGCGAGTGCTATTTATACTGTGTATGGCAATGGGAGCGCAACAGTGACTTTATTACCAGAAAACAACTCTTGATCGTAGGACCAAAAACAGGATGTGATTCAACTCCATTTAGGACTGGAAAACAAATGCTAGGTTGCCTTACAAGAAACACACTCTGCTTTTGAGAAAGGAGCACTCCTCTACTCTACTGTGTTTCCTATGGGGTCCGAACAGTGAGCTTGCTCAGAACAAAAGAACTGTGCTTCCTACACACACGGGCCAAATCTAGTTCAATTATGCTTAGGAAACTGACAAGAACAGCAGCTCCTCTTCATTCCAATACACTGTACTTGGTGGGAACAGATGCCAGTGCTATTTGCCCCGTTTATGACAATGGAAGCTCAATAGTGACTCTTCTTACCAGATAACAACTCTTGCTCATAGGTCCAGAAACTGCATGTGATTCAACTCCATTTAGGACTTGGAAACAAACGCTAGCTTGACTTACAAGAAACACACTCTGCTTTTGAGAAAGGAGCACTCTTCTACTCTAATGTCTTTCCTATAAGGCCAGAACAGTGAGCATTCTCAGAACAAAGGAACTGTGCTTCCTAGCACACACGGGCCATATCTAGTTCAACTCTGCTTAGGAAACTGACAAGAACAGTAGATGCTCTTCAGTCCAATACACTGTACATGCTGGGAACAGACGCCAGTGCTATTTGCCCTGTGTATGACAATGGTAGCGCAATAGTGACTCTTCTTACCAGAAAACATCTCTTACTCGTAGGACAAGAAACTGCATGTGATTCATCTCCATTTAGGATTGGGAAACAAATGCTAGCTCGCCTACAAGAAACACACTCTGCTTTTGAGAAAAGAGCAGTCTTCTACTCTACTGTGTTTCTTATGGGGTCCGTACAGTGAGCTTGCTCAGAACATAAGAACTGTGTTTCCTACACACATGGGCCATATCTAGTTCAACTCTGCTTAGGAAACTGACAAAAACAGTAGCTCCTCTTCAGTCCAATACACTGTACGTGGTGGGAACAGACGCCAGTGCTAATTGCCCTGTGTGTGACAATGGGAGCACAATAGTGACTCTTCTTACCAGAAAACAATTCATGCTCATAGGTCCAGAAACTGCATGTGATTCAACTCCATTTAGGACTGGGAAACAAACGCTAGCTCGCCTTATAAGAAACACACTCTACTTTTTAGAAAAGAGCACTCTTCTACTCTACTGT
This sequence comes from Peromyscus eremicus, assembly GCF_949786415.1. Classification (NCBI taxonomy): domain Eukaryota; kingdom Metazoa; phylum Chordata; class Mammalia; order Rodentia; family Cricetidae; genus Peromyscus; species Peromyscus eremicus. Next base: position 1,883 of record NW_026736463.1, read on the forward strand.
GTTTCCCTTAGGGCCAGAACAGTGAGCATTCTCAGAACAATAGAACTGTGCTTCCTATACACACGGGCCATATCTAGTTCAAGTCTGCTTAGGAAACTGACAAGAACAATAGCTCCTCTTCAGTCCAATACACTGTACATGCTGGGAACAGACGCCAGTGCTAATTGCCCTGTGTATGACAATGGGAGCGCAATAGTGACTCTTCTTACCAGAAAACAACTCTTGCTCGTAGGACGAGAAACTGCATGTGATTCATCTCCATTTAGGATTGGGAAACAAACGCTAGCTCGCCTTACAAGGAACACACTCTGCTTTTGAGAAAAGAGCACTCTTCTACTCTACTGTGTTTCCTATGGTGTCCGAACAGTGAGCTTGCTCAGAACAAAAGAACTGTGCTTCCTACACACAGGGGCCATAATTAGTTCAACTCTGCTTAGGAAACTGACATGAACAGTAGCTCCTCTTCAGTCCAATACACTGTACTTGCTGGGAACAGACGCGAGTGCTATTTGCACTGTGTATGGCAATGGGAGCACAATAGTGACTCTTCTTCCCAGAAAACAATTCTTGCTCATAGGAACAGAAACTGCATGTGATTCAACTCCATTTAGAACTGGGAAACAAACGCTAGCTCGCCTTACAAGAAACACACACTGCTTTTGAGAAAAGAGCAGTCTTCTACTCTACTGTGTTTCCTATGGGGTCCGAACAGTGAGCTTGCTCAGAACAAAAGAACTGTGCTTCCTACACACAGGGGACATATCTAGTTCAACTCTGCTTAGGAAACTGACAAGAACAGTAGCTCCGCTTCAGTCCAATACACTGTACTTGCTGGGAACAGATGCGAGTGCTATTTGCACTGTGTATGTAAATGGGAGCACAATAGTGACTTTCCTTTCCAGAAAACAACTCTTGCTCGTAGGACCAAAAACTGCATGTGATTCAACTCCATTTAGGACTGGGAAACAAACGCTAGCTCGCCTTACAAGAAACACACTCTGCTTTTGAGAAAAGAGCAGTCTTCTATTCTACTGTGGTTCATATGGGGTCCGAACAATGAGCTTGCTCAGAACAAAAGAACTGTGCTTCCTACACACACGGGCCATATCTAGTTCAACTCTGCTTAGGAAACTGACAAGAACAGTAGCTCCGCTTCAGTCCAGTACACTGTACTTGCTGGGAACAGATGCGAGTGCTATTTATACTGTGTATGGCAATGGGAACGCAACAGTGACTTTATTACCAGAAAACAACTCTTGATCGTAGGACCAAAAACAGGATGTGATTCAACTCCATTTAGGACTGGAAAACAAATGCTAGCTTGCCTTACAAGAAACACACTCTGCTTTTGAGAAAGGAGCACTCCTCTACTCTACTGTGTTTCCTATGGGGTCCGAACAGTGAGATTGCTCAGAACAAAAGAACTGTGCTTCCTACACACACGGGCCAAATCTAGTTCAATTATGCTTAGGAAACTGACAAGAACAGCAGCTCCTCTTCATTCCAATACACTGTACTTGGTGGGAACAGATGCCAGTGCTATTTGCCCCGTTTATGACAATGGAAGCTCAATAGTGACTCTTCTTAACAGATAACAACTCTTGCTCATAGGTCCAGAAACTGCATGTGATTCAACTCCATTTAGGACTTGGAAACAAACGCTAGCTTGACTTACAAGAAACACACTCTGCTTTTGAGAAAGGAGCACTCTTCTACTCTAATGTCTTTCCTATAAGGCCAGAACAGTGAGCATTCTCAGAACAAAGGAACTGTGCTTCCTAGCACACACGGGCCATATCTAGTTCAACTCTGCTTAGGAAACTGACAAGAACAGTAGATGCTCTTCAGTCCAATACACTGTACATGCTGGGAACAGACGCCAGTGCTATTTGCCCTGTGTATGACAATGGTAGCGCAATAGTGACTCTTCTTACCAGAAAACATCTCTTACTCGTAGGACAAGAAACTGCATGTGATTCATCTCCATTTAGGATTGGGAAACAAACGCTAGCTCGTCTTACAAGAAAGACACTCTGCTTTTTCGAAACCATCACTCTTCTACTCTACTTTGTTTCCTATAGGGCCAGAACAGTGAGCTTGCTCAGAACAAAAAACTGTGCTTCCTACACACACGGCCATATCTAGTTCAATTCTGCTTAGGAAACTGACAAGAACAGTAGCTCCTCTTCAGTCCAATACACTGTACATGCTGGGAACAGACGCCAGTGCTAATTGCCCTGTGTGTGACAATGGGAGCACAATAGTGACTCTTCTTACCAGAAAACAATTCATGCTCATAGGTCCAGAAACTGCATGTGATTCAACTCCATTTAGGACTGGGAAACAAACGCTAGCTCGCCTTATAAGAAACACACTCTACTTTTTAGAAAAGAGCACTCTTCTACTCTACTGTGTTTCCCATAGGGCCAGAACAGTGAGCATTCTCAGAACAATAGAACTGTGCTTCCTATACACACGGGCCATATCTAGTTCAAGTCTGCTTAGGAAACTGACAAGAACAGTAGCTCCTCTTCAGTCCAATACACTGTACATGCTGGGAACAGACGCCAGTGCTAATTGCCCTGTGTATGACAATGGGAGCGCAATAGTGACTCTTCTTACCAGAAAACAACTCTTGCTCGTAGGACGAGAAACTGCATGTGATTCATCTCCATTTAGGATTGGGAAACAAACGCTAGCTCGCCTTACAAGAAACACACTCTGATTTTGAGAAAAGAGCACTCTTCTACTCTACTGTGTTTCCTATTGTGTCCGAACAGTGAGCTTGCTCAGAACAAAACAACTGTGCTTCCTACACACAAGGGCCATATCTAGTTCAACTCTGCTTAAGAAACTGACAAGAACAGTAGCTCCTCTTCAGTCCAATACACTGTATTTGCTTGGAACAGACGTGAGTGCTATTTGCACTGTGTCTGGCAATGGGAGTGCAATAGTGACTTTCCTTACCAGAAAACAACTCTTGCTCGTAAGACCAAAAACAGGATGTGATTCAACTCCATTTAGGACAGGGAAACAAATGCTAGCTTGCCTTACAAGAAACACACTCTGCTTTTGAGAAAAGAGCACTCTTCTACTCTACTGTGTTTCCTATGGGGTCCGAAAAGTGAGCTTGCTCAGAACAAAAGAACTGTGCTTCCTACACACACGGGCAATATCTAGTTCAACTCTGCTTAGGAAACCGACAAGAAAGGTAGATCCTCTTCAGTCCAATACACTGTACATGCTGGGAACAGACGCCAGTGCTATTTGCCCTGTGTATGACTATGGGAGCACAATAGTGACTCTTCTTACCAGAAAACAACTCTTGCTCGTAGGACAAGAAACTGCATGTGATTCAACTCCATTTATGACTGGGAAACAAACGCTAGCTCGTCTTACAAGAAACACACTCTGCTTTTGAGAAAAGAACACTCTTCTACTCTACTGTCTTTCCTATGGGGTCCCAACAGTGAGCTTGCTCAGAACAAAAGAACTGTGCTTCCTACACACACGGGCCATATCTAGTTCAACTCAGCTTAGGAAACCTACAAGAACAGTAGCTCCTCTTCAGTCCAACACACTGTTCTTGCTGGGAACAGACACGAGTGCTATTTGCACTGTGTATGGCATTGGGACCACAATAGTGACTTTCCTTACCAGAAAACAACTCTTGCTCGTAGGACCAAAAACTGGATGTGACTCAACTCCATTTAGGAATGGGAAACAAACTCTAGCTTGCCTTACAAGAAACACACTCTGCTTTTGAGAAAAGAGCACTCTTCTACTCTACTGTGTTTCCTATGGGGTCCAAACAGTGAGCTTGCTCAGAAAAAAAGAACTGTGCTTCCTACACACACGGGCCATATCTAGTTCAACTCTACTTAGGAAACTGACAAGAACAGTAGCTCCTCTTCAGTCCAATACACTGTACATGCTGGGAACAGACGCCAGTGCTATTTGCCCTGTGTATGACAATGGTCCGCAATAGTGACTCATCTTACCAGAAAACATCTCTTACTCGTAGGACAAGAAACTGCATGTGATTCATCTCCATTTAGGATTGGGAAACAAATGCTAGCTCGCCTTACAAGAAACACACTCTGCTTTTGAGAAAAGAGCAGTCTTCTACTCTACTGTGTTTCTTATGGGGTCCGTACAGTGAGCTTGCTCAGAACAAAAGAACTGTGTTTCCTACACACATGGGCCATATCTAGTTCAACTCTGCTTAGGAAACTGACAAGAACGGTAGCTCCTCTTCAGTCCAATACACTGTACTAGCTGGGAACAGACGCCAGTGCTATTTGCACTGTGTATGGCAATAGGAGTGCAATAGTGACTCTTCTTATCAGAAAACACCTCTTGCTCGTAGGACCAGAAACTGCATGGGATTCAACTCCCTTTCTGATTGGGAAACAAACACTAGCTCACCTTACAAGAAACACACTCTGCTTTTGAGAAAAGAGCACTCCTCTACTCTACAGTGTTTCCTATGGGGTCCGAACAGTGAGGTTGCTCAGAACAAAAGAACTGTGCTTCCTACACACACGGGCCATATCTAGTTCAATTATGCTTAGGAAACTGACAAGAACAGCAGATCCTCTTCAGTCCAATACATCTGTACACAGATGCCAGTGCTATTTGCCCCGTTTATGACAATGGGAGCGCAATAGTGACTCTTCTTACCAGAAAACAACTCTTGCTCGTAGGACCAGAAACTGCATGTGATTCAACTCCATTTAGAACTGGGAAACAATCGCTAGCTTGACTTACAAGAAACACACTCTGCTTTTGAGAAAGGAGCACTCTTCTACTCTAATGTCTTTCCTATAAGGCCAAAACAGTGAGCATTCTCAGAACAAAATAACTGTGCTTCCTAGCATACACGGGCCATATCTAGTTCAACTCTGCTTAGGAAACTGACAAGAACAGTAGATGCTCTTCAGTCCAATACACTGTACATGCTGGGAATAGACGCCAGTGCTATTTGCCCTGTGTATGACAATGGTCCGCAATAGTGACTCTTCTTACCAGAAAACATCTCTTACTCGTAGGACAAGAAACTGCATGTGATTCATCTCCATTTAGGATTGGGAAACAAATGCTAGCTCGCCTTACAAGAAACACACTCTGCTTTTGAGAAAAGAGCAGTCTTCTACTCTACTGTGTTTCTTATGGGGTCCGTACAGTGAGCTTGCTCAGAACAAAAGAACTGTGTTTCCTACACACATGGGCCATATCTAGTTCAACTCTGAATAGGAAACTGACAAGAACAGTAGCTCCTCTTCAGTCCAATACACTGTACAAGCTGGGAACAGACGCCAGTGCTAATTGCCCTGTGTATGACAATGGGAGCGCAATAGTGACTCTTCTTACCAGAAAACAATTCATGCACATAGGTACAGAAACTGCATGTGATTCAACTCCATTTAGGACTGAGAAACAAACGCTAGCTCGCCTTATAAGAAACACACTCTGTTTTTTAGAAAAGAGCACTCTTCTACTCTACTGTGTTTCCCATAGGGCCAGAACAGTGAGCATTCTCAGAACAATAGAACTGTGCTTCCTATACACACGGGCCATATCTAGTTCAAGTCTGCTTAGGAAACTGACAAGAACAGTAGATCCTCTTCAGTCCAATACACTGTACATGCTGGGAACAGACGCCAGTGCTATTTGCCCTATGTATCACAATGGGAGTGCAATAGTGACTCTTCTTACCAGAAAACACCTCTTGCTCGTAGGACAAGAAACTGCATGTGATTCATCTCCATTTAGGATTGGGAAACAAACGCTAGCTCACCTTACAAGAAACACACTCTGCTTTTGAGAAAAGAGCACTCTTCTACTCTACTGTGTTTCCTATGGGGTCCGAACATTTAGCGTGCTCAGAACAAAAGAACTGTGCTTCCTACACACAGGGGACATATCTAGTTCAACTCTGCTTAGGAAACTGACAAGAACAGTAGCTCCGCTTCAGTCCAATACACTGTACTTGCTGGGAACAGATGCGAGTGCTATTTGCACTGTGTATGTAAATGGGAGCACAATAGTGACTTTCCTTTCCAGAAAACAACTCTTGCTCGTAGGACTAAAAACTGCATGTGATTCAAATCCATTTAGGACTGGGAAACAAACGCTAGCTCGCCTTACAAGAAACACACTCTGCTTTTGAGAAAAGAGCAGTCTTCTATTCTACTGTGGTTCATATGGGGTCCGAAAATGAGCTTGCTCAGAACAAAAGAACTGTGCTTCCTACACACACGGGCCATATCTAGTTCAACTCTGCTTAGGAAACTGATGAGAACAGTAGCTCCGCTTCAGTCCAATACACTGTACTTGTTGGGAACAGATGCGAGTGCTATTTATACTGTGTATGGCAATGGGAGCGCAACAGTGACTTTATTACCAGAAAACAACTCTTGCTCGTAGGACCAAAAACAGGATGTGATTCAACTCCATTTAGGACTGGAAAACAAATGCTAGCTTGCCTTACAAGAAACACACTCTGCTTTTGAGAAAGGAGCACTCCTCTACTCTACTGTGTTTACTATGGGGTCCGAACAGTGAGCTTGCTCAGAACAAAAGAACTGTGCTTCCTACACACACGGGCCATATCTAGTTCAATTATGCTTAGGGAACTGACAAGAACAGCAGCTCCTCTTCATTCCAATACACTGTACTTGGCGGGAACAGATGCCAGTGCTATTTGCCTCGTTTATGACAATGGAAGCGCAATAGTGACTCTTCTTACCAGATAACAACTCTTGCTCATAGGTCCAGAAACTGCATGTGATTCAACTCCATTTAGGACTTGGAAACAAACGCTAGCTTGACTTACAAGAAACACACTCTGCTTTTGAGAAAGGAGCACTCTTCTACTCTAATGTCTTTCCTATAAGGCTGGAACAGTGAGCAATCTCAGAACAAAAGAACTGTGCTTCCTACACACACGGGCCATATCTAGTTCAACTCTGCTTAGGAAACTGACAAGAACAGTAGCTCTTCTTCAGTCCAATACACTGCACTTGCTGGGAACAGACGCGAGTGCTATTTGCACTGTGTATGGCAATGGGAGCGCAATAGTTACTTTCCTTACCAGAAAACAACTCTTGCTTGTAGGACCAGAAACTGCATGTGATTCAACTCCATTTAGGACTGGGAAACAAACGCTAGCTCGTCTTACAAGAAAGACACTCTGCTTTTTCGAAACCATCACTCTTCTACTCTACTTTGTTTCCTATAGGGCCAGAACAGTGAGCTTGCTCAGAACAAAAAACTGTGCTTCCTACACACACGGCCATATCTAGTTCAATTCTGCTTAGGAAACTGACAAGAACAGTAGATCCTCTTCAGTCCAATACACTGTACATGCTGGGAACAGACGCCAGTGCTAATTGCCCTGTGTATGACAATGGGAGCACAATAGTGACTCTTCTTACCAGAAAACAACTCTTGCTCGTAGGACGAGAAACTGCATGTGATTCATCTCCATTTAGGATTGGGAAACAAACGCTAGCTCGCCTTACAAGAAACACACTCTGCTTTTGAGAAAAGAGCACTCTTCTACTCTACTGTGTTTCCTATTGTGTCCGAACAGTGAGCTTGCTCAGAACAAAGCAACTGTGCTTCCTACACACAGGGGCCATATCTAGTTCAACTCTGCTTAGGAAACTGACAAGAACAGTAGCTCCTCTTCAGTCCAATACACTGTACTTGCTTGGAACATACGTGAGTCCTATTTGCACTGTGTCTGGCAATGGGAGTGCAATAGTGACTTTCCTTACCAGAAAACAACTCTTGCTCGTAAGAACAAAAACAGGATGTGATTCAACTCCATTTAGGACAGGGAAACAAATGCTAGCTTGCCTTACAAGAAACACACTCTGCTTTTGAGAAAAGAGCACTCTTCTACTCTACTGTGTTTCCTATGGGGTCCGAAAAGTGAGCTTGCTCAGAACAAAAGAACTGTGCTTCCTACACACACGGGCCATATCTAGTTCAACTCTGCTTAGGAAACTGACAAGAAAGGTAGATCCTCTTCAGTCCAATACAGTGTACTTGCTGGGATTAGACGCCAGTGCTATTTGCCTTGTGTATGACAATGGGAGCACAATAGTGACTCTTCTTACCAGAAAAGAACTCTTGCTGGTAGGACCAGAAACTGCATGGGATTCAACTCCATTTAGGACTGGGAAACAAACGCTAGCTCGACTTACAAGAAGCACACTCTGCTTTTGAGAAAAGAGCAGTCTTCTACTCTAATGTGCTTCCTATAGGGCCAGAACAGTGAGCATTCGCAGAACAAAAGAACTGTGCTTCCTACACACACGGTCCATATCTAGTTCAACTCTGCTTAGGAAACTGACAAGAACAGTAGATCCTCTTCAGTCCGATACACTGTACATGCTGGGAACAGATGCCAGTGCTATTTGCCCTGTGTATGACAATGGGAGCACAATAGTGACTCGTCTTACCAGAAAAAAACTCTTGCTCGTAGGACCAGAAACTGCATGTGATTCAACTCCATTTAGGACTGGGAAACAAACGCTAGCTCGCCTTATAAGAAACACACTCTACTTTTTAGAAAAGAGCACTCTTCTACTCTACTGTGTTTCCCATAGGGCCAGAACAGTGAGCATTCTCAGAACAATAGAACTGTGCTTCCTATAAACACGGGCCATATCTAGTTCAAGTCTGCTTAGGAAACTGACAAGAACAGTAGATCCTCTTCAGTCCAATACACTGTACATGCTGGGAACAGACGCCAGTGCTATTTGCCCTATGTATCACAATGGGAGCGCAATAGTGACTCTTCTTACCAGAAAACACCTCTTGCTCGTAGGACAAGAAACTGCATGTGATTCATCTCCATTTAGGATTGGGAAACAGACGGTAGCTCGCCTTACAAGAAACACACTCTGCTTTTGAGAAAAAAGCACTCTTCTACTCTACTGTGTTTCCTATGGTGTCCGAACAGTGAGCTTGCTCAGAACAAAAGAACTGTGCTTCCTACACACAGGGGCCATAATTAGTTCAACTCTGCTTAGGAAACGGACATGAACAGTAGCTCCTCTTCAGTCCAATACACTGTACTTGCTGGGAACAGACGCGAGTGCTATTTGCACTGTGTAGGGCAATGGGAGCACAATAGTGACTCTTCTTCCCAGAAAACAATTCTTGCTCATAGGAACAGAAACTGCATGTGATTTAACTCCATTTAGAAATTGGAAACAAACCTAGCTCGCCTTACAAGAAACACACACTGCTTTTGAGAAAAGAGCACTCTTCTACTCTACTGTGTTTCCTATGGGGTCCGAACAGTGAGCGTGCTCAGAACAAAAGAACTGTGCTTCCTACACACAGGGGACATATCTAGTTCAACTCTGCTTAGGAAACTGACAAGAGCAATAGCTCCGCTTCAGTCCAATACACTGTACTTGCTGGGAACAGATGCGAGTGCTATTTGCACTGTGTATGGAAATGGGAGCACAATAGTGACTTTCCTTTCCAGAAAACAACTCTTGCTCGTAGGACCAAAAACTGCATGTGATTCAAATCCATTTAGGACTGGGAAACAAACGCTAGCTCGCCTTACAAGAAACACACTCTGCTTTTGAGAAAAGAGCAGTCTTCTATTCTACTGTGGTTCATATGGGGTCCGAACAATGAGCTTGCTCAGAACAAAAGAACTGTGCTTCCTACACACACGGGCCATATCTAGTTCAACTCTGCTTAGGAAACTGACAAGAACAGTAGCTCCGCTTCAGTCCAATACACTGTACTTGCTGGGAACAGATGCGAGTGCTATTTATACTGTGTATGGCAATGGGAGCGCAACAGTGACTTTATTACCAGAAAACAACTCTTGCTCGTAGGACCAAAAACAGGATGTGATTCAACTCCATTTAGGACTGGAAAACAAATGCTAGCTTGCCTTACAAGAAACACACTCTGCTTTTGAGAAAGGAGCACTCCTCTACTCTACTGTGTTTCCTATTGTGTCCGAACAGTGAGCTTGCTCAGAACAAAAGAACTGTGCTTCCTACACACACGGGCCATATCTAGTTCAATTATGCTTAGGGAACTGACAAGAACAGCAGCTCCTCTTCATTCCAATACACTGTACTTGGCGGGAACAGATGCCAGTGCTATTTGCCTCGTTTATGACAATGGAAGCGCAATAGTGACTCTTCTTACCAGATAACAACTCTTGCTCATAGGTCCAGAAACTGCATGTGATTCAACTCCATTTAGGACTTGGAAACAAACGCTAGCTTGACTTACAAGAAACACACTGTGCTTTTGAGAAAGGAGCACTCTTCTACTCTAATGTCTTTCCTATAAGGCTGGAACAGTGAGCAATCTCAGAACAAAAGAACTGTGCTTCCTACACACACGGGCCATATCTAGTTCAACTCTGCTTAGGAAACTGACAAGAACAGTAGCTCTTCTTCAGTCCAATACACTGCACTTGCTGGGAACAGACGCGAGTGCTATTTGCACTGTGTATGGCAATGGGAGCGCAATAGTTACTTTCCTTACCAGAAAACAACTCTTGCTTGTAGGACCAGAAACTGCATGTGATTCAACTCCATTTAGGACTGGGAAACAAACGCTAGCTCGTCTTACAAGAAAGACACTCTGCTTTTTCGAAACCATCACTCTTCTACTCTACTTTGTTTCCTATAGGGCCAGAACAGTGAGCTTGCTCAGAACAAAAAACTGTGCTTCCTACACACACGGCCATATCTATTTCAATTCTGCTTAGGAAACTGACAAGAACAGTAGATCCTCTTCAGTCCAATACACTGTACATGCTGGGAACAGACGCCAGTGCTAATTGCCCTGTGTATGACAATGGGAGCGCAATAGTGACTCTTCTTACCAGAAAACAACTCTTGCTCGTAGGACGAGAAACTGCATGTGATTCATCTCCATTTAGGATTGGGAAACAAACGCTAGCTCGCCTTACAAGAAACACACTCTGCTTTTGAGAAAAGAGCACTCTTCTACTCTACTGTGTTTCCTATTGTGTCCGAACAGTGAGCTTGCTCAGAACAAAGCAACTGTGCTTCCTACACACAGGGGCCATATCTAGTTCAACTCTGCTTAGGAAACTGACAAGAACAGTAGCTCCTCTTCAGTCCAATACACTGTACTTGCTTGGAACAGACGTGAGTGCTATTTGCACTGTGTCTGGCAATGGGAGTGCAATAGTGACTTTCCTTACCAGAAAACAACTCTTGCTCGTAAGAACAAAAACAGGATGTTATTCAACTCCATTTAGGACAGGGAAACAAATGCTAGCTTGCCTTACAAGAAACACACTCTGCTTTTGAGAAAAGAGCACTCTTCTACTCTACTGTGTTTCCTATGGGGTCCGAAAAGTGAGCTTGCTCAGAACAAAAGAACTGTGCTTCCTACACACACAGGCCATATCTAGTTCAACTCTGCTTAGGAAACTGACAAGAAAGGTAGATCCTCTTCAGTCCAATACAGTGTACTTGCTGGGATTAGACGCCAGTGCTATTTGCCTTGTGTATGACAATGGGAGCACAATAGTGACTCTTCTTACCAGAAAAGAACTCTTGCTGGTAGGACCAGAAACTGCATGGGATTCAACTCCATTTAGGACTGGGAAACAAACGCTAGCTCGACTTACAAGAAGCACACTCTGCTTTTGAGAAAAGAGAAGTCTTCTACTCTAATGTGCTTCCTATAGGACCAGAACAGTGAGCATTGGCAGAACAAAAGAACTGTGCTTCCTACACACACGGTCCATATCTAGTTCAACTCTGCTTAGGAAACTGACAAGAACAGTAGATCCTCTTCAGTCCGATACACTGTACATGCTGGGAACAGATGCCAGTGCTATTTGCCCTGTGTATGACAATGGGAGCACAATAGTGACTCGTCTTACCAGAAAAAAACTCTTGCTCGTAGGACCAGAAACTGCATGTGATTCAACTCCATTTAGGACTGGGAAACAAACGCTAGCTCGCCTTATAAGAAACACACTCTGCTTTTTAGAAAAGAGCACTCTTCTACTCTACTGTGTTTCCCATAGGGCCAGAACAGTGAGCATTCTCAGAACAATAGAACTGTGCTTCCTATAAACACGGGCCATATCTAGTTCAAGTCTGCTTAGGAAACTGACAAGAACAGTAGATCCTCTTCAGTCCAATACACTGTACATGCTGGGAACAGACGCCAGTGCTATTTGCCCTATGTATCACAATGGGAGCGCAATAGTGACTCTTCTTACCAGAAAACACCTCTTGCTCGTAGGACAAGAAACTGCATGTGATTCATCTCCATTTAGGATTGGGAAACAGACGGTAGCTCGCCTTACAAGAAACACACTCTGCTTTTGAGAAAAAAGCACTCTTCTACTCTACTGTGTTTCCTATGGTGTCCGAACAGTGAGCTTGCTCAGAACAAAAGAACTGTGCTTCCTACACACAGGGGCCATAATTAGTTCAACTCTGCTTAGGAAACGGACATGAACAGTAGCTCCTCTTCAGTCCAATACACTGTACTTGCTGGGAACAGACGCGAGTGCTATTTGCACTGTGTATGGCAATGGGAGCACAATAGTGACTCTTCTTCCCAGAAAACAATTCTTGCTCATAGGAACAGAAACTGCATGTGATTTAACTCCATTTAGAAATTGGAAACAAACCTAGCTCGCCTTACAAGAAACACACACTGCTTTTGAGAAAAGAGCACTCTTCTACTCTACTGTGTTTCCTATGGGGTCCGAACAGTGAGCGTGCTCAGAACAAAAGAACTGTGCTTCCTACACACAGGGGACATATCTAGTTCAACTCTGCTTAGGAAACTGACAAGAGCAATAGCTCCGCTTCAGTCCAATACACTGTACTTGCTGGGAACAGATGCGAGTGCTATTTGCACTGTGTATGGAAATGGGAGCACAATAGTGACTTTCCTTTCCAGAAAACAACTCTTGCTCGTAGGACCAAAAACTGCATGTGATTCAAATCCATTTAGGACTGGGAAACAAACGCTAGCTCGCCTTACAAAAAACACACTCTGCTTTTGAGAAAAGAGCAGTCTTCTATTCTACTGTGGTTCATATGGGGTCCGAACAATGAGCTTGCTCAGAACAAAAGAACTGTGCTTCCTACACACACGGGCCATATCTAGTTCAACTCTGCTTAGGAAACTGACAAGAACAGTAGCTCCGCTTCAGTCCAATACACTGTACTTGCTGGGAACAGATGCGAGTGCTATTTATACTGTGTATGGCAATGGGAGCGCAACAGTGACTTTATTACCAGAAAACAACTCTTGCTCATAGGACCAAAAACAGGATGTGATTCAACTCCATTTAGGACTAGAAAACAAATGCTAGCTTGCCTTACAAGAAACACACTCTGCTTTTGAGAAAGGAGCACTCATCTACTCTACTGTGTTTCCTATGGGGTCCGAACAGTGAGCTTGCTCAGAACAAAAGAACTGTGCTTCCTACACACACGGGCCATATCTAGTTCAATTATGCTTAGGAAACTGACAAGAACAGCAGCTCCTCTTCATTCCAATACACTGTACTTGGCGGGAACAGATGCCAGTGCTATTTGCCCCGTTTATGACAATGGAAGCACAATAGTGACTTTTCTTACCAGATAACAACTCTTGCTCATAGGTCCAGAAACTGCATGTGATTCAACTCCATTTAGGACTTGGAAACAAACGCTAGCTTGACTTACAAGAAATACACTCTGCTTTTTTAGAAAGGAGCACTCTTCTACTCTAATGTCTTTCCTATAAGACTGGAACAGTGAGCAATCTCAGAACAAAAGAACTGTGCTTCCTACACACACGGGCCATATCTAGTTCAACTCTGCTTAGGAAACTGACAAGAACAGTAGCTCTTCTTCAGTCCAATACACTGCACTTGCTGGGAACAGACGCGAGTGCTATTTGCACTGTGTATGGCAATGGGAGCGCAATAGTTACTTTCCTTACCAGAAAACAACTCTTGCTTGTAGGACCAGAAACTGCATGTGATTCAACTCCATTTAGGACTGGGAAACAAACGCTAGCTCGTCTTACAAGAAAGACACTCTGCTTTTTCGAAACCATCACTCTTCTACTCTACTTTGTTTCCTGTAGGGCCAGAACAGTGAGCTTGCTCAGAACAAAAAAACTGTGCTTCCTACACACACGGCCATATCTATTTCAATTCTGCTTAGGAAACTGACAAGAACAGTAGATCCTCTTCAGTCCAATACACTGTACATGCTGGGAACAGACGCCAGTGCTATTTGCTCTGTGTATGACAATGGGAGCGCAATAGTGACTCTTCTTACCAGAAAACATCTCTTACTCGTAGGACAAGAAACTGCATGTGATTCATCTCCATTTAGGATTGGGAAACAAACGCTAGCTCGTCTTACAAGAAAGACACTCTGCTTTTTCGAAACCATCACTCTTCTACTCTACTTTGTTTCCTATAGGGCCAGAACAGTGAGCTTGCTCAGAATAAAAAACTGTGCTTCCTACACACACGGCCATATCTAGTTCAATTCTGCTTAGGAAACTGACAAGAACAGTAGCTCCTCTTCAGTCCAATACACTGTACATGCTGGGAACAGACGCCAGTGCTAATTGCCCTGTGTGTGACAATGGGAGCACAATAGTGACTCTTCTTACCAGAAAACAATTCATGCTCATAGGTCCAGAAACTGCATGTGATTCAACTCCATTTAGGACTGGGAAACAAACGCTAGCTCGCCTTATAAGAAACACACTCTACTTTTTAGAAAAGAGCACTCTTCTACTCTACTGTGTTTCCCATAGGGCCAGAACAGTGAGCATTCTCAGAACAATAGAACTGTGCTTCCTATACACACGGGCCATATCTAGTTCAAGTCTGCTTAGGAAACTGACAAGAACAGTAGCTCCTCTTCAGTCCAATACACTGTACATGCTGGGAACAGACGCCAGTGCTAATTGCCCTGTGTATGACAATGGGAGCGCAATAGTGACTCTTCTTACCAGAAAACAACTCTTGCTCGTAGGACGAGAAACTGCATGTGATTCATCTCCATTTAGGATTGGGAAACAAACGCTAGCTCGCCTTACAAGAAACACACTCTGCTTTTGAGAAAAGAGCACTCTTCTACTCTACTGTGTTTCCTATGGTGTCCGAACAGTGAGCTTGCTCAGAACAAAAGAACTGTGCTTCCTACACAGGGTCCATAATTAGTTCAACTCTGCTTAGGAAACTGACATGAACAGTAGCTCCTCTTCAGTCCAATACACTGTACTTGCTGGGAACAGACGCGAGTGCTATTTGCACTGTGTATGGCAATGGGAGCAAAATAGTGACTCTTCTTCCCAGAAAACAATTCTTGCTCATAGGAACAGAAACTGCATGTGATTCAACTCCATTTAGAACTGGGAAACAAACGCTAGCTCGCCTTACAAGAAACACACACTGCTTTTGAGAAAAGAGCAGTCTTCTACTCTACTGTGTTTCCTATGGGGTCCGAACAGTGAGCTTGCTCAGAACAAAAGAACTGTGCTTCCTACACACAGGGGACATATCTAGTTCAACTCTGCTTAGGAAACTGACAAGAACAGTAGCTCTGCTTCAGTCCAATACACTGTACTTGCTGGGAACAGATGCGAGTGCTATTTGCACTGTGTATGTAAACGGGAGCACAATAGTGACTTTCCTTTCCAGAAAACAACTCTTGCTCGTAGGACCAAAAACTGCATGTGATTCAACTCCATTTAGGACTGGGAAACAAACGCTAGCTCACCTTACAAGAAACACACTCTGCTTTTGAGAAAAGAGCAGTCTTCTATTATACTGTGGTTCATATGTGGTCCGAACAATGAGCTTGCTCAGAACAAAAGAACTGTGCTTCCTACACACACGGGCCATATCTAGTTCAACTCTGCTTAGGAAACTGACAAGAACAGTAGCTCCGCTTCAGTCCAGTACACTGTACTTGCTGGGAACAGATGCGAGTGCTATTTATACTGTGTATGGCAATGGGAACGCAACAGTGACTTTATTACCAGAAAACAACTCTTGCTCGTAGGACCAAAAACAGGATGTGATTCAACTCCATTTAGGACTGGAAAACAAATGCTAGCTTGCCTTACAAGAAACACACTCTGCTTTTGAGAAAGGAGCACTCCTCTACTCTACTGTGTTTCCTATGGGGTCCGAACAGTGAGCTTGCTCAGAACAAAAGAACTGTGCTTCCTACACACACGGGCCAAATCTAGTTCAATTATATTTAGGAAACTGACAAGAACAGCAGCTCCTCTTCATTCCAATACACTGTACTTGGTGGGAACAGATGCCAGTGCTATTTGCCCCGTTTATGACAATGGAAGCTCAATAGTGACTCTTCTTAACAGATAACAACTCTTGCTCATAGGTCCAGAAACTGCATGTGATTCAACTCCATTTAGGACTTGGAAACAAACGCTAGCTTGACTTACAAGAAACACACTCTGCTTTTGAGAAAGGAGCACTCTTCTACTCTAATGTCTTTCCTATAAGGCCAGAACAGTGAGCATTCTTAGAACAAAGGAACTGTGCTTCCTAGCACACACGGGCCATATCTAGTTCAACTCTGCTTAGGAAACTGACAAGAACAGTAGATGCTCTTCAGTCCAATACACTGTACATGCTGGGAACAGACGCCAGTGCTATTTGCCCTGTGTATGACAAAGGTAGCGCAATAGTGACTCTTCTTACCAGAAAACATCTCTTACTCGTAGGACAAGAAACTGCATGTGATTCATCTCCATTTAGGATTGGGAAACAAACGCTAGCTCGTCTTACAAGAAAGACACTCTGCTTTTTCGAAACCATCACTCTTCTACTCTACTTTGTTTCCTATAGGGCCAGAACAGTGAGCTTGCTCAGAACAAAAAACTGTGCTTCCTACACACACGGCCATATCTAGTTCAATTCTGCTTAGGAAACTGACAAGAACAGTAGCTCCTCTTCAGTCCAATACACTGTACATGCTGGGAACAGACGCCAGTGCTAATTGCCCTGTGTGTGACAATGGGAGCACAATAGTGACTCTTCTTACCAGAAAACAATTCATGCTCATAGGTCCAGAAACTGCATGTGATTCAACTCCATTTAGGACTGGGAAACAAACGCTAGCTCGCCTTATAAGAAACACACTCTACTTTTTAGAAAAGAGCACTCTTCTACTCTACTGTGTTTCCCATAGGGCCAGAACAGTGAGCATTCTCAGAACAATAGAACTGTGCTTCCTATACACACGGGCCATATCTAGTTCAAGTCTGCTTAGGAAACTGACAAGAACAGTAGCTCCTCTTCAGTCCAATACACTGTACATGCTGGGAACAGACGCCAGTGCTAATTGCCCTGTGTATGACAATGGGAGCGCAATAGTGACTCTTCTTACCAGAAAACAACTCTTGCTCGTAGGACGAGAAACTGCATGTGATTCATCTCCATTTAGGATTGGGAAACAAACGCTAGCTCGCCTTACAAGAAACACACTCTGATTTTGAGAAAAGAGCACTCTTCTACTCTACTGTGTTTCCTATTGTGTCCGAACAGTGAGCTTGCTCAGAACAAAACAACTGTGCTTCCTACACACAGGGGCCATATCTAGTTCAACTCTGCTTAGGAAACTGACAAGAACAGTAGCTCCTCTTCAGTCCAATACACTGTACTTGCTTGGAACAGACGTGAGTGCTATTTGCACTGTGTCTGGCAATGAGAGTGCAATAGTGACTTTCCTTACCAGAAAACAACTCTTGCTCGTAAGACCAATAACAGGATGTGATTCAACTCCATTTAGGACAGGGAAACAAATGCTAGCTTGCCTTACAAGAAATACACTCTGCTTTTGAGAAAAGAGCACTCTTCTACTCTACTGTGTTTCCTATGGGGTCCGAAAAGTGAGCTTGCTCAGAACAAAAGAACTGTGCTTCCTACACACACGGGCAATATCTAGTTCAACTCTGCTTAGGAAACCGACAAGAAAGGTAGATCCTCTTCAGTCCAATACACTGTACATGCTGGGAACAGACGCCAGTGCTATTTGCCCTGTGTATGACTATGGGAGCACAATAGTGACTCTTCTTACCAGAAAACAACTCTTGCTCGTAGGACAAGAAACTGCATGTGATTCAACTCCATTTATGACTGGGAAACAAACGCTAGCTCGTCTTACAAGAAACACACTCTGCTTTTGAGAAAAGAACACTCTTCTACTCTACTGTCTTTCCTATGGGGTCCCAACAGTGAGCTTGCTCAGAACAAAAGAACTGTGCTTCCTACACACACGGGCCATATCTAGTTCAACTCAGCTTAGGAAACCTACAAGAACAGTAGCTCCTCTTCAGTCCAACACACTGTTCTTGCTGGGAACAGACACGAGTGCTATTTGCACTGTGTATGGCATTGGGACCACAATAGTGACTTTCCTTACCAGAAAACAACTCTTGCTCGTAGGACCAAAAACAGGATGTGTTTCAACTCCATTTAGGACAGGGAAACAAACGCTAGCTTGCCTTACAAGAAACACACTCTGCATTTGAGAAAAGAGCACTCTTCTTCTCTAATGTGTTTGCTATAGGGCCAGAACAGTGAGCTTGCTCAGAAAAAAAATAACTGTGGTTCCTACACAAACGGCCATATCTAGTTCAATTTTGCTTAAGAAACTGACAAGAACTGTAGATCCTCTTCAGTCCAGTACACTGTACATGCTGTGAACAGACGCCAGTGCTATTTGCCCTGTGTATGACAATGGGAGCACAATAGTGACTCTTCTTACCAGAAAACAACTCTTGCTCGTAGGACAAGAAACTGCATGGGATTCAACTCCATTTAGGACTGGGTAACAAAGGCTAGCTCCCCTTACAAAAAAACACTCTGCTTTTGAGAAAAGAGCACTCTTCTACTCGACTGTGTTTCCTATGGTGTCTAAACAGTGAGCTTGCTCAGAATAAAAGAACTGTGCTTCCTACAAACAGGGGCCATATCTAGTTCAACTCTGCTTAGGAAACTGACAAGAACATTAGCTCCGCTTCAGTCCAATTCACTGTACTTGCTGGGAACAGACGCGAGTGCTATTTGCACTGTGTATGGCAATGGGAACACAATAGTGACTTTCCTTACCAGAAAACAACTCTTGCTCTTAGGACAAGAAACAGCATGTGATTCAACTCCATTTAGGACTGGGAAACAAACGCTAGCTCGCCTTACAAGAAACACACTCTGCTTTTGAGAAAAGAGCACTGTTCTACTCTACTGTGTTTCCTATAGGGCCAGAACAGTGACTTTGCTCAGAACAACAACTGTGCTTCCTAAAATTCGGCCATATCTAGTTCAATTCTGCTTAGGAAACTGACAAGAAGATTAGCTCCTCTACAGTCCAATACACTGTACTTGCTGGGAACAGATGCGAGTGCTATTTATACTGTGTATGGCAATGGGAACGCAACAGTGACTTTATTACCAGAAAACAACTCTTGATCGTAGGACCAAAAACAGGATGTGATTCAACTCCATTTAGGACTGGAAAACAAATGCTAGCTTGCCTTACAAGAAACACACTCTGCTTTTGAGAAAGGAGCACTCCTCTACTCTACTGTGTTTCCTATGGGGTCCGAACAGTGAGCTTGCTCAGAACAAAAGAACTGTGCTTCCTACACACACGGGCCAAATCTAGTTCAATTATATTTAGGAAACTGACAAGAACAGCAGCTCCTCTTCATTCCAATACACTGTACTTGGTGGGAACAGATGCCAGTGCTATTTGCCCCGTTTATGACAATGGAAGCTCAATAGTGACTCTTCTTAACAGATAACAACTCTTGCTCATAGGTCCAGAAACTGCATGTGATTCAACTCCATTTAGGACTTGGAAACAAACGCTAGCTTGACTTACAAGAAACACACTCTGCTTTTGAGAAAGGAGCACTCTTCTACTCTAATGTCTTTCCTATAAGGCCAGAACAGTGAGCATTCTCAGAACAAAGGAACTGTGCTTCCTAGCACACACGGGCCATATCTAGTTCAACTCTGCTTAGGAAACTGACAAGAACAGTAGATGCTCTTCAGTCCAATACACTGTACATGCTGGGAACAGACGCCAGTGCTATTTGCCCTGTGTATGACAATGGTAGCGCAATAGTGACTCTTCTTACCAGAAAACATCTCTTACTCGTAGGACAAGAAACTGCATGTGATTCATCTCCATTTAGGATTGGGAAACAAACGCTAGCTCGTCTTACAAGAAAGACACTCTGCTTTTTCGAAACCATCACTCTTCTACTCTACTTTGTTTCCTATAGGGCCAGAACAGTGAGCTTGCTCAGAACAAAAAACTGTGCTTCCTACACACACGGCCATATCTAGTTCAATTCTGCTTAGGAAACTGACAAGAACAGTAGCTCCTCTTCAGTCCAATACACTGTACATGCTGGGAACAGACGCCAGTGCTAATTGCCCTGTGTGTGACAATGGGAGCACAATAGTGACTCTTCTTACCAGAAAACAATTCATGCTCATAGGTCCAGAAACTGCATGTGATTCAACTCCATTTAGGACTGGGAAACAAACGCTAGCTCGCCTTATAAGAAACACACTCTACTTTTTAGAAAAGAGCACTCTTCTACTCTACTGTGTTTCCCATAGGGCCAGAACAGTGAGCATTCTCAGAACAATAGAACTGTGCTTCCTATACACACGGGCCATATCTAGTTCAAGTCTGCTTAGGAAACTGACAAGAACAGTAGCTCCTCTTCAGTCCAATACACTGTACATGCTGGGAACAGACGCCAGTGCTAATTGCCCTGTGTATGACAATGGGAGCGCAATAGTGACTCTTCTTACCAGAAAACAACTCTTGCTCGTAGGACGAGAAACTGCATGTGATTCATCTCCATTTAGGATTGGGAAACAAACGCTAGCTCGCCTTACAAGAAACACACTCTGCTTTTGAGAAAAGAGCACTCTTCTACTCTACTGTGTTTCCTATTGTGTCCGAACAGTGAGCTTGCTCAGAACAAAACAACTGTGCTTCCTACACACAGGGGCCATATCTAGTTCAACTCTGCTTAGGAAACTGACAAGAACAGTAGCTCCTCTTCAGTCCAATACACTGTACTTGCTTGGAACAGACGTGAGTGCTATTTGCACTGTGTCTGGCAATGAGAGTGCAATAGTGACTTTCCTTACCAGAAAACAACTCTTGCTCGTAAGACCAAAAACAGGATGTGATTCAACTCCATTTAGGACAGGGAAACAAATGCTAGCTTGCCTTACAAGAAACACACTCTGCTTTTGAGAAAAGAGCACTCTTCTACTCTACTGTGTTTCCTATGGGGTCCGAAAAGTGAGCTTGCTCAGAACAAAAGAACTGTGCTTCCTACACACACGGGCAATATCTAGTTCAACTCTGCTTAGGAAACCGACAAGAAAGGTAGATCCTCTTCAGTCCAATACACTGTACATGCTGGGAACAGACGCCAGTGCTATTTGCCCTGTGTATGACTATGGGAGCACAATAGTGACTCTTCTTACCAGAAAACAACTCTTGCTCGTAGGACAAGAAACTGCATGTGATTCAACTCCATTTATGACTGGGAAACAAACGCTAGCTCGTCTTACAAGAAACACACTCTGCTTTTGAGAAAAGAACACTCTTCTACTCTACTGTCTTTCCTATGGGGTCCCAACAGTGAGCTTGCTCAGAACAAAAGAACTGTGCTTCCTACACACACGGGCCATATCTAGTTCAACTCAGCTTAGGAAACCTACAAGAACAGTAGCTCCTCTTCAGTCCAACACACTGTTCTTGCTGGGAACAGACACGAGTGCTATTTGCACTGTGTATGGCATTGGGACCACAATAGTGACTTTCCTTACCAGAAAACAACTCTTGCTCGTAGGACCAAAAACTGGATGTGACTCAACTCCATTTAGGAATGGGAAACAAACTCTAGCTTGCCTTACAAGAAACACACTCTGCTTTTGAGAAAAGAGCACTCTTCTACTCTACTGTGTTTCCTATGGGGTCCAAACAGTGAGCTTGCTCAGAAAAAAAGAACTGTGCTTCCTACACACACGGGCCATATCTAGTTCAACTCTACTTAGGAAACTGACAAGAACAGTAGCTCCTCTTCAGTCCAATACACTGTACTTGCTGGGAACAGACGCCAGGCTATTTGCCCTGTGTATGACAATGGGAGCACAATAGTGACTCTTCTAACCAGAAAACAACTCTTGCTCGCAGGACAAGAAACTGCATGTGATTCAACTCCATTTATGACTGGGAAACAAACATTAGCTTGCCTTACAAGAAACACACTCTGCTTTTGAGAAAAGAGCAGTCTTCTACTCTACTGTGTTTCCTATGGGGTCCGAACAGTGAGCTTGCTCAGAAAAAAAGAACTGTGCTTCCTACAAACACGGGCCATATCTAGTTCAACTCTGCTTAGGAAACTGACAAGATGAGTAGCTCCTCTTCAGTCCAATACAATGTACTTGATGGGAACAGACGCGAGTGCTATTTGCATTGTCTATACCAATTGGAGCACAATGGTGACTTTCCTTACCAGAAAACAACTCTTGCTCGTAGGACCAAAAACTGCATGTGATTCAACACCATTTAGGACTGCGAAACAAAACCTAGCTCGCCTTACAATAAACAAACTCTGCTTTTGAGAAATGATGACTCTTCTACTCTACTGTGTTTCCTATAGGGCCAAAACAGTTAGCTTGCTCAGAACAAAAGAACTGTGCTTCCTACACACACGGGCCATATCTAGTTCAACTCTGCTTAGGAAACTGACAAGAACAGTAGATACTCTTCAGTCCAATACACTGTACATGCTGGGAACAGATGCCAGTGCTATTTGCCCTGTGTATGACAATGGGAGCGCAATAGTGACTCTTCTTAGCAGAAAACAACTCTTACTCGTAGAACAAGAAACTGCATGTGTTTCATCTCCATTTAGGTTTGGGAAATAAACGCTAGCTTGCCTTACAAGAAACACACTCTGCTTTTGAGAAAAGAGCAGTCTTCTACTCTACTGTGTTTCCTACGGGGTCTAAACAGTGAGCTTTCTCAGAACAAAAGAACTGTGTTTCCTACACACATGGGCCATATCTAGTTCAACTCTGCTTAGGAAACTGACATGAACAGTAGCTCCTCTTCAGTCCAATACACTGCACTTGCTGACAACAGACGCGAGTGCTATTTGTACTGTGTATGGCAATGGGAGCACAATAGTGACTTTCCTTACCAAAAAAAAACTCTTGCTCGTAGGACCAAAAACTGCATGTGATTCAACTCCAATTAGGACTGGGAAACAAACGCTAGCTCACCTTACAAGAAACACTCTATGCTTTTGAGAAAAGAGCACTCTTCTACTCAACTGTGTTTCCTATGGGGTCCGAACACTTAGCTTTCTCAGAACAAAAGAACTGTGCTTCCTGCACACACGGGGGATATCTAGTTCAACTCTGCTTAGGAAACTGACAAGAACAGTAGCTCCGCTTCAGTCCAATACACTGTACTTGTTGGGAACAGACGCAAGTGCTATTTGCACTGTGTATGGCAATGGGAGCACAAAAGTGACTTTCCTTACCAGAAAACAACTCTTGCTCGTAGGACCAGAAACTGCATGTGATTCAACTCCATTTAGGGTTGGGAAACAAACGCTAGCTCGCCTTACAAGAAACACACTCTGCTTTTGAGAAAAGATCACTCTTCTACTCTACTGTGTATGCTATGGGATCTGAACAGTGAGCTTGCTCAGAACAAAAGAACTATGCTTCCTACACAAACAGGCCATGTCTAGTTCAACTCTACTTAGGAAACTGACAAGAACAGTAGCTCCTCTTCAGTCCATACACTGTACTTGCTTGGAACAGACGTGAGTGCTATTTGCACTGTGTATGGCAATGGGAGTGGAATAGTGACTTTCCTTACCAGAAAACAACTCTTGCTCGTAGGACCAGAAACTGCATGTGATTCAACTCCATTTAGGACAGGGAAACAAACGCTAGCTTGCCATACAAGAAACACACTCTGCTTTTGAGAAAAGAGCACTGTTCTACTCTACTGTGTTTCCTATGGGGTCCGAACAGTGACCTTGCTCAGAACAAAAGAACTGTGCTTCCTACCTACACGGTCCATATATAGTTCAACTCTGCTTAGGAAACTGACAAGAAAGGTAGATCCTCTTCAGTCCAATACACTGTACTTGCTAGGATTAGACGCCAGTGCTATTTGCCTTGTGTATGACAATGGGAGCACAATAGTGACTCTTCTTACCAGAAAACAACTCTTGCTGGTAGGACCAGAAACTGCATGTGATTCAACTCCATTTAGGACTTGGAAACACACGCTAGCTCGCCTTACAAGAAACACACTCTCCTTTTGAGAAAAGACCCCTCTTCTCTACTGTGTTTCCTATGGGGTCCGAACAGTGAGCTTGCTCAGAACAAAAGAACTGTGCTTCCTACACACACGGGCCATATCTAGTTCAACTCTGCTTATGAAACTGACAAGAACTGTAGCTCCTCTTCAGTCCAATACACTGTACTTGCTGGGTACAGACGCGAGTGCTATTTGCACTGTGTATGGCAATAGGAGCGCAATAGTGACTCTTCTTTTCAGAAAACAACTCTTGCTCATAGGACCAGAAACTGCATGGGATTCAACTCCATTTCTGATTGGGAAACAAATGCTAGCTCTCCTTACAAGAAACACACTCTGCTTTTGAAAAAACAGGACTCTTCTACTTTACTGTGTTTCCTATGGGGTCCGAAGAGTGAGCTTGCTCAGAACAAAAGAACTGTGCTTCCTACACACACGGCCATATCTAGTTCAACTCTGCTTAGGAAACTGACAAGAACGGTAGCTCGTCTTCAGTCCAATACACTGTACTTGCTGGGAACACACGCCAGTGCTATTTGCACTGTGTATGGCGGTTGGAGAGCAATAGTTACTTTCCTTACCAGAAAAAAACTCTTGCTCATAGGACGAAAAACTGCATGTGATTCAACTCCATTTAGGACTGGGAAACAAACGCTAGCTTGCCTTCCAAGAAACACACTCTGCTTTTGAGACAAGAGCATTCTTATATTCTATTGTGTTTCCTAAAGGGCCAGAACATTGAGCTTGTTCAGAAAAAAAGAACTGTGCTTCCTACACACACGGCCATATCTAGTTCAATTCTGCTTAGGAAACTGACAAGAACAGTAGATCCTCTTCAGTCCAATACACTGTACATGCTGTGAACAGACGCCAGTGCAATTTGCCCTGTGTATGACAATGGGAGCGCAATAGTGACTCTTCTTACCAGAAAAAAACTCTTGCTCGTAGGACAAGAAATTGCATGGGATTCATCTCCATTTAGGACTGGGAAACAAACGCTAGCTCGCCTTACAAGAAACACACTCTGCTTTTTAGAAACGAGCACTCTTCTACTCTACTGTGTATCCTATGGGATCTGAACAGTGAGCTTGCTCAGAACAAAAGAACTATGCTTCCTACACAAACGGGCCATGTCTAGTTCAACTCTACTTAGGAAACTGACAAGAACAGTAGCTCCTCTTCACTCCATACACTGTACTTGCTTGGAACAGACGTGAGTGCTATTTGCACTGTGTATGGCAATGGGAGTGCAATAGTGACTTTCCTTACCAGAAAACAACTCTTGCTCGTAGGACCAAAAACAGGATGTGTTTCAACTCCATTTAGGACAGGGAAACAAACGCTAGCTTGCCTTACAAGAAACACACTCTGCATTTGAGAAAAGAGCACTCTTCTTCTCTAATGTGTTTGCTATAGGGCCAGAACAGTGAGCTTGCTCAGAAAAAAATAACTGTGGTTCCTACACAAACGGCCATATCTAGTTCAATTTTGCTTAAGAAACTGACAAGAACTGTAGATCCTCTTCAGTCCAGTACACTGTACATGCTGTGAACAGACGCCAGTGCTATTTGCCCTGTGTATGACAATGGGAGCACAATAGTGACTCTTCTTACCAGAAAACAACTCTTGCTCGTAGGACAAGAAACTGCATGGGATTCAACTCCATTTAGGACTGGGTAACAAACGCTAGCTCCCCTTACAAAAAAACACTCTGCTTTTGAGAAAAGAGCACTCTTCTACTCGACTGTGTTTCCTATGGTGTCTAAACAGTGAGCTTGCTCAGAATAAAAGAACTGTGCTTCCTACAAACAGGGGCCATATCTAGTTCAACTCTGCTTAGGAAACTGACAAGAACATTAGCTCCGCTTCAGTCCAATTCACTGTACTTGCTGGGAACAGACGCGAGTGCTATTTGCACTGTGTATGGCAATGGGAACACAATAGTGACTTTCCTTACCAGAAAACAACTCTTGCTCTTAGGACAAGAAACAGCATGTGATTCAACTCCATTTAGGACTGGGAAACAAACGCTAGCTCGCCTTACAAGAAACACACTCTGCTTTTGAGAAAAGAGCACTGTTCTACTCTACTGTGTTTCCTATAGGGCCAGAACAGTGACTTTGCTCAGAACAACAACTGTGCTTCCTAAAATTCGGCCATATCTAGTTCAATTCTGCTTAGGAAACTGACAAGAAGATTAGCTCCTCTACAGTCCAATACACTGTACTTGCTGGGAACAGACGGGAGTGCTATTTGCACTTTGTATGGCAATGGGAGCGCAATAGTGACTTTCCTTACCAGAAAACAACTCTTGCTCGTAGGACCAAAAACTACATGTGATTCAACTCCATTTAGGACTGGGAAACAAATGCTAGCTTGCCTTACAAGAAACACACTCTGCTTTTTCGAAAACATCACTCTTCTACACTACTTTGTTTCCTATAGGGCCAGAACAGTGAGCTTACTCAGAGCAAAAGAACTGTGCTTCCTACACACACGGCCAAATCTAGTTCAATTCTGCTTAGGAAACTGACAAGAACAGTAGATCCTCTTCAGTCCAATACACTGTACATGCTGGGAACAAACGTCAGTGCTAATTGCCCTGTGTATGACAATGGGAGCGCAATAGTGACTCTTCTTACCAGAAAAAATTCATGTTCATAGGACCTGAAATTGCATGTGATTCAACACCATTTAGAACTGGGAAACAAACTCTAGCTCGCCTTACAAGAAACACACTCTGCTTTTGAGAAAAGAGCACTCTTCTACTCTACTGTGTTTCCCATAGTGCCAGAACAGTGAGTTTGCTCAGAACAAAAGAACTGTGCTTCCTACAAATATCGCCTTATATAGTTCAATTCTGCTTAGGAAAGTGACAAGAACAGTAGATCCTCTTCAGTCCAATACACTGTACATGCTGGGAACAGACGCCAGTGCTATTTGCCCTGTGTATGACAATGGGAGCGCAATAGTGACTCTTATTACCAGAAAACAACTCTTGCTCGTAGGACAAGAAACTGCATGTGATTCAATTCCATTTAGGACTGGGAAACAACTGCTAGCTCGCCTTACAAGAAACACACTCTGCTTTGGAGAAAGACCACTCTTCTACTCTACTGTGTATCCTATGGAATCAGAACAGTGAGCTTCCTCAGAATAAAAGAACTGTGCTTCCTACAGACACGGGCCATATCTAGTTCAACTCTGCTTAGGAAACTGACAAGAACAGTAGCTCCGCTCCAGTCCAATACACTGTACTTGCTGGGAACAGACACGAGTGCTATTTGCACTGTGTATGGAAATTGGAGAGCAATAGTGACTTTCCTTACCAGAAAAAAACTCTTGCTCGTAGGACCAAAAACTGCATGTGATTCAACTCCATTTAGGACTGGGAAACAAACGCTAGCTCGCCTTACAAGAAACACACTCTGCCTTTGAGAAAAGAGCACTCTTCTACTCTACTGTGTATCCTATGTATCACAGTGGGAGCACAATAGTGACTCTTCTTACCAGAAAACACCTCTTGCTCGTAGGACAAGAAACTGCATGTGATTCATCTCCATTTAGGATTGGGAAACAAACGCTAGCTCACCTTACAAGAAACACACTCTGCTTTTGAGAAAAGAGCACTCTTCTACTCTACTGTGTTTCCTATGGGGTCCGAACATTTAGCGTGCTCAGAACAAAAGAACTGTGCTTCCTACACACAGGGGACATATCTAGTTCAACTCTGCTTAGGAAACTGACAAGAACAGTAGCTCCGCTTCAGTCCAATACACTGTACTTGCTGGGAACAGATGCGAGTGCTATTTGCACTGTGTATGTAAATGGGAGCACAATAGTGACTTTCCTTTCCAGAAAACAACTCTTGCTCGTAGGACTAAAAACTGCATGTGATTCAAATCCATTTAGGACTGGGAAACAAACGCTAGCTCGCCTTACAAGAAACACACTCTGCTTTTGAGAAAAGAGCAGTCTTCTATTCTACTGTGGTTCATATGGGGTCCGAAAATGAGCTTGCTCAGAACAAAAGAACTGTGCTTCCTACACACACGGGCCATATCTAGTTCAACTCTGCTTAGGAAACTGATGAGAACAGTAGCTCCGCTTCAGTCCAATACACTGTACTTGTTGGGAACAGATGCGAGGGCTATTTATACTGTGTATGGCAATGGGAGCGCAACAGTGACTTTATTACCAGAAAACAACTCTTGCTCGTAGGACCAAAAACAGGATGTGATTCAACTCCATTTAGGACTGGAAAACAAATGCTAGCTTGCCTTACAAGAAACACACTCTGCTTTTGAGAAAGGAGCACTCCTCTACTCTACTGTGTTTACTATGGGGTCCGAACAGTGAGCTTGCTCAGAACAAAAGAACTGTGCTTCCTACACACACGGGCCATATCTAGTTCAATTATGCTTAGGGAACTGACAAGAACAGCAGCTCCTCTTCATTCCAATACACTGTACTTGGCGGGAACAGATGCCAGTGCTATTTGCCTCGTTTATGACAATGGAAGCGCAATAGTGACTCTTCTTACCAGATAACAACTCTTGCTCATAGGTCCAGAAACTGCATGTGATTCAACTCCATTTAGGACTTGGAAACAAACGCTAGCTTGACTTACAAGAAACACACTCTGCTTTTGAGAAAGGAGCACTCTTCTACTCTAATGTCTTTCCTATAAGGCTGGAACAGTGAGCAATCTCAGAACAAAAGAACTGTGCTTCCTACACACACGGGCCATATCTAGTTCAACTCTGCTTAGGAAACTGACAAGAACAGTAGCTCTTCTTCAGTCCAATACACTGCACTTGCTGGGAACAGACGCGAGTGCTATTTGCACTGTGTATGGCAATGGGAGCGCAATAGTTACTTTCCTTACCAGAAAACAACTCTTGCTTGTAGGACCAGAAACTGCATGTGATTCAACTCCATTTAGGACTGGGAAACAAACGCTAGCTCGTCTTACAAGAAAGACACTCTGCTTTTTCGAAACCATCACTCTTCTACTCTACTTTGTTTCCTATAGGGCCAGAACAGTGAGCTTGCTCAGAACAAAAAACTGTGCTTCCTACACACACGGCCATATCTAGTTCAATTCTGCTTAGGAAACTGACAAGAACAGTAGATCCTCTTCAGTCCAATACACTGTACATGCTGGGAACAGACGCCAGTGCTAATTGCCCTGTGTATGACAATGGGAGCACAATAGTGACTCTTCTTACCAGAAAACAACTCTTGCTCGTAGGACGAGAAACTGCATGTGATTCATCTCCATTTAGGATTGGGAAACAAACGCTAGCTCGCCTTACAAGAAACACACTCTGCTTTTGAGAAAAGAGCACTCTTCTACTCTACTGTGTTTCCTATTGTGTCCGAACAGTGAGCTTGCTCAGAACAAAGCAACTGTGCTTCCTACACACAGGGGCCATATCTAGTTCAACTCTGCTTAGGAAACTGACAAGAACAGTAGCTCCTCTTCAGTCCAATACACTGTACTTGCTTGGAACATACGTGAGTGCTATTTGCACTGTGTCTGGCAATGGGAGTGCAATAGTGACTTTCCTTACCAGAAAACAACTCTTGCTCGTAAGAACAAAAACAGGATGTGATTCAACTCCATTTAGGACAGGGAAACAAATGCTAGCTTGCCTTACAAGAAACACACTCTGCTTTTGAGAAAAGAGCACTCTTCTACTCTACTGTGTTTCCTATGGGGTCCGAAAAGTGAGCTTGCTCAGAACAAAAGAACTGTGCTTCCTACACACACGGGCCATATCTAGTTCAACTCTGCTTAGGAAACTGACAAGAAAGGTAGATCCTCTTCAGTCCAATACAGTGTACTTGCTGGGATTAGACGCCAGTGCTATTTGCCTTGTGTATGACAATGGGAGCACAATAGTGACTCTTCTTACCAGAAAAGAACTCTTGCTGGTAGGACCAGAAACTGCATGGGATTCAACTCCATTTAGGACTGGGAAACAAACGCTAGCTCGACTTACAAGAAGCACACTCTGCTTTTGAGAAAAGAGCAGTCTTCTACTCTAATGTGCTTCCTATAGGGCCAGAACAGTGAGCATTCGCAGAACAAAAGAACTGTGCTTCCTACACACACGGTCCATATCTAGTTCAACTCTGCTTAGGAAACTGACAAGAACAGTAGATCCTCTTCAGTCCGATACACTGTACATGCTGGGAACAGATGCCAGTGCTATTTGCCCTGTGTATGACAATGGGAGCACAATAGTGACTCGTCTTACCAGAAAAAAACTCTTGCTCGTAGGACCAGAAACTGCATGTGATTCAACTCCATTTAGGACTGGGAAACAAACGCTAGCTCGCCTTATAAGAAACACACTCTACTTTTTAGAAAAGAGCACTCTTCTACTCTACTGTGTTTCCCATAGGGCCAGAACAGTGAGCATTCTCAGAACAATAGAACTGTGCTTCCTATAAACACGGGCCATATCTAGTTCAAGTCTGCTTAGGAAACTGACAAGAACAGTAGATCCTCTTCAGTCCAATACACTGTACATGCTGGGAACAGACGCCAGTGCTATTTGCCCTATGTATCACAATGGGAGCGCAATAGTGACTCTTCTTACCAGAAAACACCTCTTGCTCGTAGGACAAGAAACTGCATGTGATTCATCTCCATTTAGGATTGGGAAACAGACGGTAGCTCGCCTTACAAGAAACACACTCTGCTTTTGAGAAAAAAGCACTCTTCTACTCTACTGTGTTTCCTATGGTGTCCGAACAGTGAGCTTGCTCAGAACAAAAGAACTGTGCTTCCTACACACAGGGGCCATAATTAGTTCAACTCTGCTTAGGAAACGGACATGAACAGTAGCTCCTCTTCAGTCCAATACACTGTACTTGCTGGGAACAGACGCGAGTGCTATTTGCACTGTGTAGGGCAATGGGAGCACAATAGTGACTCTTCTTCCCAGAAAACAATTCTTGCTCATAGGAACAGAAACTGCATGTGATTTAACTCCATTTAGAAATTGGAAACAAACCTAGCTCGCCTTACAAGAAACACACACTGCTTTTGAGAAAAGAGCACTCTTCTACTCTACTGTGTTTCCTATGGGGTCCGAACAGTGAGCGTGCTCAGAACAAAAGAACTGTGCTTCCTACACACAGGGGACATATCTAGTTCAACTCTGCTTAGGAAACTGACAAGAGCAATAGCTCCGCTTCAGTCCAATACACTGTACTTGC
Source organism: Peromyscus eremicus (assembly GCF_949786415.1). NCBI lineage: Eukaryota > Metazoa > Chordata > Mammalia > Rodentia > Cricetidae > Peromyscus > Peromyscus eremicus. The sequence continues at coordinate 33,544 of NW_026736463.1, forward strand.
TGGGAACAGATGCGAGTGCTATTTGCACTGTGTATGGAAATGGGAGCACAATAGTGACTTTCCTTTCCAGAAAACAACTCTTGCTCGTAGGACCAAAAACTGCATGTGATTCAAATCCATTTAGGACTGGGAAACAAACGCTAGCTCGCCTTACAAGAAACACACTCTGCTTTTGAGAAAAGAGCAGTCTTCTATTCTACTGTGGTTCATATGGGGTCCGAACAATGAGCTTGCTCAGAACAAAAGAACTGTGCTTCCTACACACACGGGCCATATCTAGTTCAACTCTGCTTAGGAAACTGACAAGAACAGTAGCTCCGCTTCAGTCCAATACACTGTACTTGCTGGGAACAGATGCGAGTGCTATTTATACTGTGTATGGCAATGGGAGCGCAACAGTGACTTTATTACCAGAAAACAACTCTTGCTCGTAGGACCAAAAACAGGATGTGATTCAACTCCATTTAGGACTGGAAAACAAATGCTAGCTTGCCTTACAAGAAACACACTCTGCTTTTGAGAAAGGAGCACTCCTCTACTCTACTGTGTTTCCTATTGTGTCCGAACAGTGAGCTTGCTCAGAACAAAAGAACTGTGCTTCCTACACACACGGGCCATATCTAGTTCAATTATGCTTAGGGAACTGACAAGAACAGCAGCTCCTCTTCATTCCAATACACTGTACTTGGCGGGAACAGATGCCAGTGCTATTTGCCTCGTTTATGACAATGGAAGCGCAATAGTGACTCTTCTTACCAGATAACAACTCTTGCTCATAGGTCCAGAAACTGCATGTGATTCAACTCCATTTAGGACTTGGAAACAAACGCTAGCTTGACTTACAAGAAACACACTGTGCTTTTGAGAAAGGAGCACTCTTCTACTCTAATGTCTTTCCTATAAGGCTGGAACAGTGAGCAATCTCAGAACAAAAGAACTGTGCTTCCTACACACACGGGCCATATCTAGTTCAACTCTGCTTAGGAAACTGACAAGAACAGTAGCTCTTCTTCAGTCCAATACACTGCACTTGCTGGGAACAGACGCGAGTGCTATTTGCACTGTGTATGGCAATGGGAGCGCAATAGTTACTTTCCTTACCAGAAAACAACTCTTGCTTGTAGGACCAGAAACTGCATGTGATTCAACTCCATTTAGGACTGGGAAACAAACGCTAGCTCGTCTTACAAGAAAGACACTCTGCTTTTTCGAAACCATCACTCTTCTACTCTACTTTGTTTCCTATAGGGCCAGAACAGTGAGCTTGCTCAGAACAAAAAACTGTGCTTCCTACACACACGGCCATATCTAGTTCAATTCTGCTTAGGAAACTGACAAGAACAGTAGATCCTCTTCAGTCCAATACACTGTACATGCTGGGAACAGACGCCAGTGCTAATTGCCCTGTGTATGACAATGGGAGCGCAATAGTGACTCTTCTTACCAGAAAACAACTCTTGCTCGTAGGACGAGAAACTGCATGTGATTCATCTCCATTTAGGATTGGGAAACAAACGCTAGCTCGCCTTACAAGAAACACACTCTGCTTTTGAGAAAAGAGCACTCTTCTACTCTACTGTGTTTCCTATTGTGTCCGAACAGTGAGCTTGCTCAGAACAAAGCAACTGTGCTTCCTACACACAGGGGCCATATCTAGTTCAACTCTGCTTAGGAAACTGACAAGAACAGTAGCTCCTCTTCAGTCCAATACACTGTACTTGCTTGGAACAGACGTGAGTGCTATTTGCACTGTGTCTGGCAATGGGAGTGCAATAGTGACTTTCCTTACCAGAAAACAACTCTTGCTCGTAAGAACAAAAACAGGATGTTATTCAACTCCATTTAGGACAGGGAAACAAATGCTAGCTTGCCTTACAAGAAACACACTCTGCTTTTGAGAAAAGAGCACTCTTCTACTCTACTGTGTTTCCTATGGGGTCCGAAAAGTGAGCTTGCTCAGAACAAAAGAACTGTGCTTCCTACACACACAGGCCATATCTAGTTCAACTCTGCTTAGAAAACTGACAAGAAAGGTAGATCCTCTTCAGTCCAATACAGTGTACTTGCTGGGATTAGACGCCAGTGCTATTTGCCTTGTGTATGACAATGGGAGCACAATAGTGACTCTTCTTACCAGAAAAGAACTCTTGCTGGTAGGACCAGAAACTGCATGGGATTCAACTCCATTTAGGACTGGGAAACAAACGCTAGCTCGACTTACAAGAAGCACACTCTGCTTTTGAGAAAAGAGAAGTCTTCTACTCTAATGTGCTTCCTATAGGACCAGAACAGTGAGCATTCGCAGAACAAAAGAACTGTGCTTCCTACACACACGGTCCATATCTAGTTCAACTCTGCTTAGGAAACTGACAAGAACAGTAGATCCTCTTCAGTCCGATACACTGTACATGCTGGGAACAGATGCCAGTGCTATTTGCCCTGTGTATGACAATGGGAGCACAATAGTGACTCGTCTTACCAGAAAAAAACTCTTGCTCGTAGGACCAGAAACTGCATGTGATTCAACTCCATTTAGGACTGGGAAACAAACGCTAGCTCGCCTTATAAGAAACACACTCTGCTTTTTAGAAAAGAGCACTCTTCTACTCTACTGTGTTTCCCATAGGGCCAGAACAGTGAGCATTCTCAGAACAATAGAACTGTGCTTCCTATAAACACGGGCCATATCTAGTTCAAGTCTGCTTAGGAAACTGACAAGAACAGTAGATCCTCTTCAGTCCAATACACTGTACATGCTGGGAACAGACGCCAGTGCTATTTGCCCTATGTATCACAATGGGAGCGCAATAGTGACTCTTCTTACCAGAAAACACCTCTTGCTCGTAGGACAAGAAACTGCATGTGATTCATCTCCATTTAGGATTGGGAAACAGACGGTAGCTCGCCTTACAAGAAACACACTCTGCTTTTGAGAAAAAAGCACTCTTCTACTCTACTGTGTTTCCTATGGTGTCCGAACAGTGAGCTTGCTCAGAACAAAAGAACTGTGCTTCCTACACACAGGGGCCATAATTAGTTCAACTCTGCTTAGGAAACGGACATGAACAGTAGCTCCTCTTCAGTCCAATACACTGTACTTGCTGGGAACAGACGCGAGTGCTATTTGCACTGTGTATGGCAATGGGAGCACAATAGTGACTCTTCTTCCCAGAAAACAATTCTTGCTCATAGGAACAGAAACTGCATGTGATTTAACTCCATTTAGAAATTGGAAACAAACCTAGCTCGCCTTACAAGAAACACACACTGCTTTTGAGAAAAGAGCACTCTTCTACTCTACTGTGTTTCCTATGGGGTCCGAACAGTGAGCGTGCTCAGAACAAAAGAACTGTGCTTCCTACACACAGGGGACATATCTAGTTCAACTCTGCTTAGGAAACTGACAAGAGCAATAGCTCCGCTTCAGTCCAATACACTGTACTTGCTGGGAACAGATGCGAGTGCTATTTGCACTGTGTATGGAAATGGGAGCACAATAGTGACTTTCCTTTCCAGAAAACAACTCTTGCTCGTAGGACCAAAAACTGCATGTGATTCAAATCCATTTAGGACTGGGAAACAAACGCTAGCTCGCCTTACAAAAAACACACTCTGCTTTTGAGAAAAGAGCAGTCTTCTATTCTACTGTGGTTCATATGGGGTCCGAACAATGAGCTTGCTCAGAACAAAAGAACTGTGCTTCCTACACACACGGGCCATATCTAGTTCAACTCTGCTTAGGAAACTGACAAGAACAGTAGCTCCGCTTCAGTCCAATACACTGTACTTGCTGGGAACAGATGCGAGTGCTATTTATACTGTGTATGGCAATGGGAGCGCAACAGTGACTTTATTACCAGAAAACAACTCTTGCTCATAGGACCAAAAACAGGATGTGATTCAACTCCATTTAGGACTAGAAAACAAATGCTAGCTTGCCTTACAAGAAACACACTCTGCTTTTGAGAAAGGAGCACTCATCTACTCTACTGTGTTTCCTATGGGGTCCGAACAGTGAGCTTGCTCAGAACAAAAGAACTGTGCTTCCTACACACACGGGCCATATCTAGTTCAATTATGCTTAGGAAACTGACAAGAACAGCAGCTCCTCTTCATTCCAATACACTGTACTTGGCGGGAACAGATGCCAGTGCTATTTGCCCCGTTTATGACAATGGAAGCACAATAGTGACTTTTCTTACCAGATAACAACTCTTGCTCATAGGTCCAGAAACTGCATGTGATTCAACTCCATTTAGGACTTGTAAACAAACGCTAGCTTGACTTACAAGAAATACACTCTGCTTTTTTAGAAAGGAGCACTCTTCTACTCTAATGTCTTTCCTATAAGACTGGAACAGTGAGCAATCTCAGAACAAAAGAACTGTGCTTCCTACACACACGGGCCATATCTAGTTCAACTCTGCTTAGGAAACTGACAAGAACAGTAGCTCTTCTTCAGTCCAATACACTGCACTTGCTGGGAACAGACGCGAGTGCTATTTGCACTGTGTATGGCAATGGGAGCGCAATAGTTACTTTCCTTACCAGAAAACAACTCTTGCTTGTAGGACCAGAAACTGCATGTGATTCAACTCCATTTAGGACTGGGAAACAAACGCTAGCTCGTCTTACAAGAAAGACACTCTGCTTTTTCGAAACCATCACTCTTCTACTCTACTTTGTTTCCTGTAGGGCCAGAACAGTGAGCTTGCTCAGAACAAAAAAACTGTGCTTCCTACACACACGGCCATATCTATTTCAATTCTGCTTAGGAAACTGACAAGAACAGTAGATCCTCTTCAGTCCAATACACTGTACATGCTGGGAACAGACGCCAGTGCTATTTGCTCTGTGTATGACAATGGGAGCGCAATAGTGACTCTTCTTACCAGAAAACATCTCTTACTCGTAGGACAAGAAACTGCATGTGATTCATCTCCATTTAGGATTGGGAAACAAACGCTAGCTCGTCTTACAAGAAAGACACTCTGCTTTTTCGAAACCATCACTCTTCTACTCTACTTTGTTTCCTATAGGGCCAGAACAGTGAGCTTGCTCAGAATAAAAAACTGTGCTTCCTACACACACGGCCATATCTAGTTCAATTCTGCTTAGGAAACTGACAAGAACAGTAGCTCCTCTTCAGTCCAATACACTGTACATGCTGGGAACAGACGCCAGTGCTAATTGCCCTGTGTGTGACAATGGGAGCACAATAGTGACTCTTCTTACCAGAAAACAATTCATGCTCATAGGTCCAGAAACTGCATGTGATTCAACTCCATTTAGGACTGGGAAACAAACGCTAGCTCGCCTTATAAGAAACACACTCTACTTTTTAGAAAAGAGCACTCTTCTACTCTACTGTGTTTCCCATAGGGCCAGAACAGTGAGCATTCTCAGAACAATAGAACTGTGCTTCCTATACACACGGGCCATATCTAGTTCAAGTCTGCTTAGGAAACTGACAAGAACAGTAGCTCCTCTTCAGTCCAATACACTGTACATGCTGGGAACAGACGCCAGTGCTAATTGCCCTGTGTATGACAATGGGAGCGCAATAGTGACTCTTCTTACCAGAAAACAACTCTTGCTCGTAGGACGAGAAACTGCATGTGATTCATCTCCATTTAGGATTGGGAAACAAACGCTAGCTCGCCTTACAAGAAACACACTCTGATTTTGAGAAAAGAGCACTCTTCTACTCTACTGTGTTTCCTATGGTGTCCGAACAGTGAGCTTGCTCAGAACAAAAGAACTGTGCTTCCTACACACAGGGTCCATAATTAGTTCAACTCTGCTTAGGAAACTGACATGAACAGTAGCTCCTCTTCAGTCCAATACACTGTACTTGCTGGGAACAGACGCGAGTGCTATTTGCACTGTGTATGGCAATGGGAGCAAAATAGTGACTCTTCTTCCCAGAAAACAATTCTTGCTCATAGGAACAGAAACTGCATGTGATTCAACTCCATTTAGAACTGGGAAACAAACGCTAGCTCGCCTTACAAGAAACACACACTGCTTTTGAGAAAAGAGCAGTCTTCTACTCTACTGTGTTTCCTATGGGGTCCGAACAGTGAGCTTGCTCAGAACAAAAGAACTGTGCTTCCTACACACAGGGGACATATCTAGTTCAACTCTGCTTAGGAAACTGACAATAACAGTAGCTCCGCTTCAGTCCAATTCACTGTACTTGCTGGGAACAGATGCGAGTGCTATTTGCACTGTGTATGTAAACGGGAGCACAATAGTGACTTTCCTTTCCAGAAAACAACTCTTGCTCGTAGGACCAAAAACTGCATGTGATTCAACTCCATTTAGGACTGGGAAACAAACGCTAGCTCACCTTACAAGAAACACACTCTGCTTTTGAGAAAAGAGCAGTCTTCTATTATGCTGTGGTTCATATGTGGTCCGAACAATGAGCTTGCTCAGAACAAAAGAACTGTGCTTCCTACACACACGGGCCATATCTAGTTCAACTCTGCTTAGGAAACTGACAAGAACAGTAGCTCCGCTTCAGTCCAGTACACTGTACTTGCTGGGAACAGATGCGAGTGCTATTTATACTGTGTATGGCAATGGGAACGCAACAGTGACTTTATTACCAGAAAACAACTCTTGCTCGTAGGACCAAAAACAGGATGTGATTCAACTCCATTTAGGACTGGAAAACAAATGCTAGCTTGCCTTACAAGAAACACACTCTGCTTTTGAGAAAGGAGCACTCCTCTACTCTACTGTGTTTCCTATGGGGTCCGAACAGTGAGCTTGCTCAGAACAAAAGAACTGTGCTTCCTACACACACGGGCCAAATCTAGTTCAATTATATTTAGGAAACTGACAAGAACAGCAGCTCCTCTTCATTCCAATACACTGTACTTGGTGGGAACAGATGCCAGTGCTATTTGCCCCGTTTATGACAATGGAAGCTCAATAGTGACTCTTCTTAACAGATAACAACTCTTGCTCATAGGTCCAGAAACTGCATGTGATTCAACTCCATTTAGGACTTGGAAACAAACGCTAGCTTGACTTACAAGAAACACACTCTGCTTTTGAGAAAGGAGCACTCTTCTACTCTAATGTCTTTCCTATAAGGCCAGAACAGTGAGCATTCTTAGAACAAAGGAACTGTGCTTCCTAGCACACACGGGCCATATCTAGTTCAACTCTGCTTAGGAAACTGACAAGAACAGTAGATGCTCTTCAGTCCAATACACTGTACATGCTGGGAACAGACGCCAGTGCTATTTGCCCTGTGTATGACAAAGGTAGCGCAATAGTGACTCTTCTTACCAGAAAACATCTCTTACTCGTAGGACAAGAAACTGCATGTGATTCATCTCCATTTAGGATTGGGAAACAAACGCTAGCTCGTCTTACAAGAAAGACACTCTGCTTTTTCGAAACCATCACTCTTCTACTCTACTTTGTTTCCTATAGGGCCAGAACAGTGAGCTTGCTCAGAACAAAAAACTGTGCTTCCTACACACACGGCCATATCTAGTTCAATTCTGCTTAGGAAACTGACAAGAACAGTAGCTCCTCTTCAGTCCAATACACTGTACATGCTGGGAACAGACGCCAGTGCTAATTGCCCTGTGTGTGACAATGGGAGCACAATAGTGACTCTTCTTACCAGAAAACAATTCATGCTCATAGGTCCAGAAACTGCATGTGATTCAACTCCATTTAGGACTGGGAAACAAACGCTAGCTCGCCTTATAAGAAACACACTCTACTTTTTAGAAAAGAGCACTCTTCTACTCTACTGTGTTTCCCATAGGGCCAGAACAGTGAGCATTCTCAGAACAATAGAACTGTGCTTCCTATACACACGGGCCATATCTAGTTCAAGTCTGCTTAGGAAACTGACAAGAACAGTAGCTCCTCTTCAGTCCAATACACTGTACATGCTGGGAACAGACGCCAGTGCTAATTGCCCTGTGTATGACAATGGGAGCGCAATAGTGACTCTTCTTACCAGAAAACAACTCTTGCTCGTAGGACGAGAAACTGCATGTGATTCATCTCCATTTAGGATTGGGAAACAAACGCTAGCTCGCCTTACAAGAAACACACTCTGATTTTGAGAAAAGAGCACTCTTCTACTCTACTGTGTTTCCTATTGTGTCCGAACAGTGAGCTTGCTCAGAACAAAACAACTGTGCTTCCTACACACAGGGGCCATATCTAGTTCAACTCTGCTTAGGAAACTGACAAGAACAGTAGCTCCTCTTCAGTCCAATACACTGTACTTGCTTGGAACAGACGTGAGTGCTATTTGCACTGTGTCTGGCAATGAGAGTGCAATAGTGACTTTCCTTACCAGAAAACAACTCTTGCTCGTAAGACCAATAACAGGATGTGATTCAACTCCATTTAGGACAGGGAAACAAATGCTAGCTTGCCTTACAAGAAATACACTCTGCTTTTGAGAAAAGAGCACTCTTCTACTCTACTGTGTTTCCTATGGGGTCCGAAAAGTGAGCTTGCTCAGAACAAAAGAACTGTGCTTCCTACACACACGGGCAATATCTAGTTCAACTCTGCTTAGGAAACCGACAAGAAAGGTAGATCCTCTTCAGTCCAATACACTGTACATGCTGGGAACAGACGCCAGTGCTATTTGCCCTGTGTATGACTATGGGAGCACAATAGTGACTCTTCTTACCAGAAAACAACTCTTGCTCGTAGGACAAGAAACTGCATGTGATTCAACTCCATTTATGACTGGGAAACAAACGCTAGCTCGTCTTACAAGAAACACACTCTGCTTTTGAGAAAAGAACACTCTTCTACTCTACTGTCTTTCCTATGGGGTCCCAACAGTGAGCTTGCTCAGAACAAAAGAACTGTGCTTCCTACACACACGGGCCATATCTAGTTCAACTCAGCTTAGGAAACCTACAAGAACAGTAGCTCCTCTTCAGTCCAACACACTGTTCTTGCTGGGAACAGACACGAGTGCTATTTGCACTGTGTATGGCATTGGGACCACAATAGTGACTTTCCTTACCAGAAAACAACTCTTGCTCGTAGGACCAAAAACAGGATGTGTTTCAACTCCATTTAGGACAGGGAAACAAACGCTAGCTTGCCTTACAAGAAACACACTCTGCATTTGAGAAAAGAGCACTCTTCTTCTCTAATGTGTTTGCTATAGGGCCAGAACAGTGAGCTTGCTCAGAAAAAAAATAACTGTGGTTCCTACACAAACGGCCATATCTAGTTCAATTTTGCTTAAGAAACTGACAAGAACTGTAGATCCTCTTCAGTCCAGTACACTGTACATGCTGTGAACAGACGCCAGTGCTATTTGCCCTGTGTATGACAATGGGAGCACAATAGTGACTCTTCTTACCAGAAAACAACTCTTGCTCGTAGGACAAGAAACTGCATGGGATTCAACTCCATTTAGGACTGGGTAACAAAGGCTAGCTCCCCTTACAAAAAAACACTCTGCTTTTGAGAAAAGAGCACTCTTCTACTCGACTGTGTTTCCTATGGTGTCTAAACAGTGAGCTTGCTCAGAATAAAAGAACTGTGCTTCCTACAAACAGGGGCCATATCTAGTTCAACTCTGCTTAGGAAACTGACAAGAACATTAGCTCCGCTTCAGTCCAATTCACTGTACTTGCTGGGAACAGACGCGAGTGCTATTTGCACTGTGTATGGCAATGGGAACACAATAGTGACTTTCCTTACCAGAAAACAACTCTTGCTCTTAGGACAAGAAACAGCATGTGATTCAACTCCATTTAGGACTGGGAAACAAACGCTAGCTCGCCTTACAAGAAACACACTCTGCTTTTGAGAAAAGAGCACTGTTCTACTCTACTGTGTTTCCTATAGGGCCAGAACAGTGACTTTGCTCAGAACAACAACTGTGCTTCCTAAAATTCGGCCATATCTAGTTCAATTCTGCTTAGGAAACTGACAAGAAGATTAGCTCCTCTACAGTCCAATACACTGTACTTGCTGGGAACAGATGCGAGTGCTATTTATACTGTGTATGGCAATGGGAACGCAACAGTGACTTTATTACCAGAAAACAACTCTTGATCGTAGGACCAAAAACAGGATGTGATTCAACTCCATTTAGGACTGGAAAACAAATGCTAGCTTGCCTTACAAGAAACACACTCTGCTTTTGAGAAAGGAGCACTCCTCTACTCTACTGTGTTTCCTATGGGGTCCGAACAGTGAGCTTGCTCAGAACAAAAGAACTGTGCTTCCTACACACACGGGCCAAATCTAGTTCAATTATATTTAGGAAACTGACAAGAACAGCAGCTCCTCTTCATTCCAATACACTGTACTTGGTGGGAACAGATGCCAGTGCTATTTGCCCCGTTTATGACAATGGAAGCTCAATAGTGACTCTTCTTAACAGATAACAACTCTTGCTCATAGGTCCAGAAACTGCATGTGATTCAACTCCATTTAGGACTTGGAAACAAACGCTAGCTTGACTTACAAGAAACACACTCTGCTTTTGAGAAAGGAGCACTCTTCTACTCTAATGTCTTTCCTATAAGGCCAGAACAGTGAGCATTCTCAGAACAAAGGAACTGTGCTTCCTAGCACACACGGGCCATATCTAGTTCAACTCTGCTTAGGAAACTGACAAGAACAGTAGATGCTCTTCAGTCCAATACACTGTACATGCTGGGAACAGACGCCAGTGCTATTTGCCCTGTGTATGACAATGGTAGCGCAATAGTGACTCTTCTTACCAGAAAACATCTCTTACTCGTAGGACAAGAAACTGCATGTGATTCATCTCCATTTAGGATTGGGAAACAAACGCTAGCTCGTCTTACAAGAAAGACACTCTGCTTTTTCGAAACCATCACTCTTCTACTCTACTTTGTTTCCTATAGGGCCAGAACAGTGAGCTTGCTCAGAACAAAAAACTGTGCTTCCTACACACACGGCCATATCTAGTTCAATTCTGCTTAGGAAACTGACAAGAACAGTAGCTCCTCTTCAGTCCAATACACTGTACATGCTGGGAACAGACGCCAGTGCTAATTGCCCTGTGTGTGACAATGGGAGCACAATAGTGACTCTTCTTACCAGAAAACAATTCATGCTCATAGGTCCAGAAACTGCATGTGATTCAACTCCATTTAGGACTGGGAAACAAACGCTAGCTCGCCTTATAAGAAACACACTCTACTTTTTAGAAAAGAGCACTCTTCTACTCTACTGTGTTTCCCATAGGGCCAGAACAGTGAGCATTCTCAGAACAATAGAACTGTGCTTCCTATACACACGGGCCATATCTAGTTCAAGTCTGCTTAGGAAACTGACAAGAACAGTAGCTCCTCTTCAGTCCAATACACTGTACATGCTGGGAACAGACGCCAGTGCTAATTGCCCTGTGTATGACAATGGGAGCGCAATAGTGACTCTTCTTACCAGAAAACAACTCTTGCTCGTAGGACGAGAAACTGCATGTGATTCATCTCCATTTAGGATTGGGAAACAAACGCTAGCTCGCCTTACAAGAAACACACTCTGCTTTTGAGAAAAGAGCACTCTTCTACTCTACTGTGTTTCCTATTGTGTCCGAACAGTGAGCTTGCTCAGAACAAAACAACTGTGCTTCCTACACACAGGGGCCATATCTAGTTCAACTCTGCTTAGGAAACTGACAAGAACAGTAGCTCCTCTTCAGTCCAATACACTGTACTTGCTTGGAACAGACGTGAGTGCTATTTGCACTGTGTCTGGCAATGAGAGTGCAATAGTGACTTTCCTTACCAGAAAACAACTCTTGCTCGTAAGACCAAAAACAGGATGTGATTCAACTCCATTTAGGACAGGGAAACAAATGCTAGCTTGCCTTACAAGAAACACACTCTGCTTTTGAGAAAAGAGCACTCTTCTACTCTACTGTGTTTCCTATGGGGTCCGAAAAGTGAGCTTGCTCAGAACAAAAGAACTGTGCTTCCTACACACACGGGCAATATCTAGTTCAACTCTGCTTAGGAAACCGACAAGAAAGGTAGATCCTCTTCAGTCCAATACACTGTACATGCTGGGAACAGACGCCAGTGCTATTTGCCCTGTGTATGACTATGGGAGCACAATAGTGACTCTTCTTACCAGAAAACAACTCTTGCTCGTAGGACAAGAAACTGCATGTGATTCAACTCCATTTATGACTGGGAAACAAACGCTAGCTCGTCTTACAAGAAACACACTCTGCTTTTGAGAAAAGAACACTCTTCTACTCTACTGTCTTTCCTATGGGGTCCCAACAGTGAGCTTGCTCAGAACAAAAGAACTGTGCTTCCTACACACACGGGCCATATCTAGTTCAACTCAGCTTAGGAAACCTACAAGAACAGTAGCTCCTCTTCAGTCCAACACACTGTTCTTGCTGGGAACAGACACGAGTGCTATTTGCACTGTGTATGGCATTGGGACCACAATAGTGACTTTCCTTACCAGAAAACAACTCTTGCTCGTAGGACCAAAAACTGGATGTGACTCAACTCCATTTAGGAATGGGAAACAAACTCTAGCTTGCCTTACAAGAAACACACTCTGCTTTTGAGAAAAGAGCACTCTTCTACTCTACTGTGTTTCCTATGGGGTCCAAACAGTGAGCTTGCTCAGAAAAAAAGAACTGTGCTTCCTACACACACGGGCCATATCTAGTTCAACTCTACTTAGGAAACTGACAAGAACAGTAGCTCCTCTTCAGTCCAATACACTGTACTTGCTGGGAACAGACGCCAGGCTATTTGCCCTGTGTATGACAATGGGAGCACAATAGTGACTCTTCTAACCAGAAAACAACTCTTGCTCGCAGGACAAGAAACTGCATGTGATTCAACTCCATTTATGACTGGGAAACAAACATTAGCTTGCCTTACAAGAAACACACTCTGCTTTTGAGAAAAGAGCAGTCTTCTACTCTACTGTGTTTCCTATGGGGTCCGAACAGTGAGCTTGCTCAGAAAAAAAGAACTGTGCTTCCTACAAACACGGGCCATATCTAGTTCAACTCTGCTTAGGAAACTGACAAGATGAGTAGCTCCTCTTCAGTCCAATACAATGTACTTGATGGGAACAGACGCGAGTGCTATTTGCATTGTCTATACCAATTGGAGCACAATGGTGACTTTCCTTACCAGAAAACAACTCTTGCTCGTAGGACCAAAAACTGCATGTGATTCAACACCATTTAGGACTGCGAAACAAAACCTAGCTCGCCTTACAATAAACAAACTCTGCTTTTGAGAAATGATGACTCTTCTACTCTACTGTGTTTCCTATAGGGCCAAAACAGTTAGCTTGCTCAGAACAAAAGAACTGTGCTTCCTACACACACGGGCCATATCTAGTTCAACTCTGCTTAGGAAACTGACAAGAACAGTAGATACTCTTCAGTCCAATACACTGTACATGCTGGGAACAGATGCCAGTGCTATTTGCCCTGTGTATGACAATGGGAGCGCAATAGTGACTCTTCTTAGCAGAAAACAACTCTTACTCGTAGAACAAGAAACTGCATGTGTTTCATCTCCATTTAGGTTTGGGAAATAAACGCTAGCTTGCCTTACAAGAAACACACTCTGCTTTTGAGAAAAGAGCAGTCTTCTACTCTACTGTGTTTCCTACGGGGTCTAAACAGTGAGCTTTCTCAGAACAAAAGAACTGTGTTTCCTACACACATGGGCCATATCTAGTTCAACTCTGCTTAGGAAACTGACATGAACAGTAGCTCCTCTTCAGTCCAATACACTGCACTTGCTGACAACAGACGCGAGTGCTATTTGTACTGTGTATGGCAATGGGAGCACAATAGTGACTTTCCTTACCAAAAAAAAACTCTTGCTCGTAGGACCAAAAACTGCATGTGATTCAACTCCAATTAGGACTGGGAAACAAACGCTAGCTCACCTTACAAGAAACACTCTATGCTTTTGAGAAAAGAGCACTCTTCTACTCAACTGTGTTTCCTATGGGGTCCGAACACTGAGCTTTCTCAGAACAAAAGAACTGTGCTTCCTGCACACACGGGGGATATCTAGTTCAACTCTGCTTAGGAAACTGACAAGAACAGTAGCTCCGCTTCAGTCCAATACACTGTACTTGTTGGGAACAGACGCAAGTGCTATTTGCACTGTGTATGGCAATGGGAGCACAAAAGTGACTTTCCTTACCAGAAAACAACTCTTGCTCGTAGGACCAGAAACTGCATGTGATTCAACTCCATTTAGGGTTGGGAAACAAACGCTAGCTCGCCTTACAAGAAACACACTCTGCTTTTGAGAAAAGATCACTCTTCTACTCTACTGTGTATGCTATGGGATCTGAACAGTGAGCTTGCTCAGAACAAAAGAACTATGCTTCCTACACAAACAGGCCATGTCTAGTTCAACTCTACTTAGGAAACTGACAAGAACAGTAGCTCCTCTTCAGTCCATACACTGTACTTGCTTGGAACAGACGTGAGTGCTATTTGCACTGTGTATGGCAATGGGAGTGGAATAGTGACTTTCCTTACCAGAAAACAACTCTTGCTCGTAGGACCAGAAACTGCATGTGATTCAACTCCATTTAGGACAGGGAAACAAACGCTAGCTTGCCATACAAGAAACACACTCTGCTTTTGAGAAAAGAGCACTGTTCTACTCTACTGTGTTTCCTATGGGGTCCGAACAGTGACCTTGCTCAGAACAAAAGAACTGTGCTTCCTACCTACACGGTCCATATATAGTTCAACTCTGCTTAGGAAACTGACAAGAAAGGTAGATCCTCTTCAGTCCAATACACTGTACTTGCTAGGATTAGACGCCAGTGCTATTTGCCTTGTGTATGACAATGGGAGCACAATAGTGACTCTTCTTACCAGAAAACAACTCTTGCTGGTAGGACCAGAAACTGCATGTGATTCAACTCCATTTAGGACTTGGAAACACACGCTAGCTCGCCTTACAAGAAACACACTCTCCTTTTGAGAAAAGACCCCTCTTCTCTACTGTGTTTCCTATGGGGTCCGAACAGTGAGCTTGCTCAGAACAAAAGAACTGTGCTTCCTACACACACGGGCCATATCTAGTTCAACTCTGCTTATGAAACTGACAAGAACTGTAGCTCCTCTTCAGTCCAATACACTGTACTTGCTGGGTACAGACGCGAGTGCTATTTGCACTGTGTATGGCAATAGGAGCGCAATAGTGACTCTTCTTTTCAGAAAACAACTCTTGCTCATAGGACCAGAAACTGCATGGGATTCAACTCCATTTCTGATTGGGAAACAAATGCTAGCTCTCCTTACAAGAAACACACTCTGCTTTTGAAAAAACAGGACTCTTCTACTTTACTGTGTTTCCTATGGGGTCCGAAGAGTGAGCTTGCTCAGAACAAAAGAACTGTGCTTCCTACACACACGGCCATATCTAGTTCAACTCTGCTTAGGAAACTGACAAGAACGGTAGCTCGTCTTCAGTCCAATACACTGTACTTGCTGGGAACACACGCCAGTGCTATTTGCACTGTGTATGGCGGTTGGAGAGCAATAGTTACTTTCCTTACCAGAAAACAACTCTTGCTCATAGGACCAAAAACTGCATGTGATTCAACTCCATTTAGGACTGGGAAACAAACGCTAGCTCGCCTTACAAGAAACACACTCTGCTTTTGAGAAAAGAGCAGTCTTCTATTGTACTGTGGTTCATATGGGGTCCGAACATTGAGCTTGCTCAGAAAAAAGAACTGTGCTTCCTACACACACTGGCCATATCTAGTTCAACTCTGCTTAGGAAACTGACAAGAACAGTAGCTCCTCTTCAGTCCAATACACTGTACTTGCTGGGAACAGACGCGAGTGCTATTTGCACTGTGTATGGCAATAGGAGCACAATAGTGACTCTTCTTATCAGAAAACAACTCTTGCTCGTAGGACCAGAAACTGCATGGGATTCAACTCCATTTAGGACTTGGAAATAAATACTAGCTCGCCTTACAAGAAAGACACTCTGATTTTGATAAAAGAGCACTCTTCTACTCAACTGTGTTTCCTATGGGGTCCGAACAGTGAGCTTGCTCAGAATAAAAGAACTGGGCTTCCTACACACAGTGGCCATATCTAGTTCAACTCTGCTTAGGTAACTGACAAGAACTGTAGATCCTCTTCAGTCCAATACACTGTACATGCTGGGAACAGACACCAGTGCTATTTGCCCTGTGTATGAAAATGGGAGCGCAATAGTGACTCTTCTTACCAGAAAAAAACTCTTGCTCGTAGGACCAAAACCTGGATGTGATTGAACTCCATTTAGAACTGGGAAACAAACGCTAGCTCGCCTTACTAGAAACACACTCTGCTTTTGAGAAAAGAGCACTCTTCTACTCTACTGTTTTTGCTATAGGGCAAGAACAGTGAGTTTGCTCAGAACAAAAGAACTGTGCTTCCTACAAATACGGCCATATCTAGTTCAATTCTGGTTAGGAAACCGAGAAGAACAGTAGATCCTCTTCAGTCCAATACACTGTACTTGCTGGGAACAGACGCGAGTGCTATTTACACTGTATATGGCAATGGGAGCGCAATCGTGACTTTTTTTAACCAGAAAACACCTCTTGCTCGTAGGACCAGAAACTGCATGGGATTCAACTCCATTTAGGACTGGGAAAAAAACACTACCTCGCCTTACAAGAAACACACTCTGCTTTTGAGAAAAGAGCACTCTTCTACTCTTCTATGTTCCCTATGTGGTCCGAACAGTGAGCTTGCTCAGAACAAAAAAACTGTGCTTCCTACACACAGGGGCCATATCGAGTTCAACTCTGCTTAGCAAACGGACAAGAACAGCAGCTCCGCTTCAGTCCAATACACTGTATTTCCTGGGAACAGATGCGAGTGCTATTTGCACTGTGTATGGAAATGGGAGCGCAATAGTGACTTTACTTACCAGAACACAACTCTTGCACATAGGAACAAAAACTGCATGTGATTCAACTCCATTTAGGACAGGGAAACAAACGCTAGCTCGCCTTACAAAAAACACACTCTGCTTTTGAAAAAGGAGCACTCTTCTACTCTACTGTGTCTCCTATAGGGCCAGAGCAGTGAGTTTGCTCAGAACAAAAGAACTGTGCTTCCTACAAATACGGCCATATCTCGTTCAATTCTGCTTAGGAAACTGACAAGAACAGTAGATCCTCTTCAGTCCAATACAGTGCACATGCTGGGAACAGACGCCAGTGCTATTTGCCCTGTGTATGACAATGGGAGCGCAATAGTGACTCTTCTTAACAGAAAACAACTCTTGCTCGTAGGACAAGAAACTGCATGTGATTCAACTCCATTTAGGACTGGGAAACAAACGCTAGCTCGCCTTACAAGAAACACACTCTGCTTTTGAGAAAAGAGCACTCTTCTACTCTACTGTGTTTCCTATGGGGTCCGAACAGTGAGCTTGCTCAGAACAAAAGAACTGTGCTTCCTACACACACGGGCCATATCTAGTTCAACTCTGCTTAGGAAACTGACAAGAACACTAGCTCCTCTTCAGTCCAATACACTGTACTTGCTGGAACAGACGCCAGTGCTATTTGCACTGTGTATGGCAATGGGAGCGCAATAGTGACTTTGCTTACGAGAAAACAACTCTTGCTCGTAGGACCAAAAACTGCATGTGATTCAACTCCATTTAGGACTGGGAAACAAACTCTAGCTCGCCTTACAAGAAACACACTCTGCTTTTGAGAAAAGAGCAGTCTTCTATTCTACTGTGGTTCATATGAGGTCCGAACACTGAGCTTGCTCAGAACAAAAGAACTGTGCTTCCTACACACACGGGCCATATCTAGTTTAACTCTGCTTAGGAAACTGACAAGAACAGTAGCTCCTCTTCAGTCCAATACACTGTACTTGCTGGGAACAGACACGAGTGCTATTTGAACTGTGTATGGCAATGGGAGTGCAATAGTGACTTTCCTTACCAGAAAACAACTCTTGCTCGTAGGACCAGAAACTGCATGGGATTCAACTCCATTTCTGACTGGGAAACAAACACTAGTTCGCCATACAAGAAACACACTCTGCTTTTGAGAAAAGAGCACTCTTCTACTCTACTGTGTTTCCTATGGGGTCCGAACAGTGAGCTTGCTCAGAACAAAAGAACTGTGCTTCCTACACACACGGGCCAAATCTAGTTCAATTATGCTTGGGAAACTGACAAGAACAGCAGCTCCTCTTCATTCCAATACACTGTACTTGGTGGGAACAGATGCCAGTGCTATTTGCCCCGTTTATGACAATGGAAGCTCAATAGTGACTCTTCTTACCAGATAACAACTCTTGCTCATAGGTCCAGAAACTGCATGTGATTCAACTCCATTTAGGACTTGGAAACAAACGCTAGCTTGACTTACAAGAAACACACTCTGCTTTTGAGAAAGGAGCACTCTTCTACTCTAATGTCTTTCCTATAAGGCCAGAACAGTGAGCATTCTCAGAACAAAGGAACTGTGCTTCCTAGCACACACGGGCCATATCTAGTTCAACTCTGCTTAGGAAACTGACAAGAACAGTAGATGCTCTTCAGTCCAATACACTGTACATGCTGGGAACAGACGCCAGTGCTATTTGCCCTGTGTATGACAATGGTAGCGCAATAGTGACTCTTCTTACCAGAAAACATCTCTTACTCGTAGGACAAGAAACTGCATGTGATTCATCTCCATTTAGGATTGGGAAACAAATGCTAGCTCGCCTTACAAGAAACACACTCTGCTTTTGAGAAAAGAGCAGTCTTCTACTCTACTGTGTTTCTTATGGGGTCCGTACAGTGAGCTTGCTCAGAACATAAGAACTGTGTTTCCTACACACATGGGCCATATCTAGTTCAACTCTGCTTAGGAAACTGACAAAAACAGTAGCTCCTCTTCAGTCCAATACACTGTACGTGGTGGGAACAGACGCCAGTGCTAATTGCCCTGTGTATGACAATGGGAGCACAATAGTGACTCTTCTTACCAGAAAAAAATTCATGCTCATAGGTCCAGAAACTGCATGTGATTCAACTCCATTTAGGACTGGGAAACAAACGCTAGCTCGCCTTACAAGAAACACACTCTGCTTTTTAGAAAAGAGCACTCTTCTACTCTACTGTGTTTCCCATAGGGCCAGAACAGTGATCATTCTCAGAACAATAGAACTGTGCTTCCTATACACACGGGCCATATCTAGTTCAAGTCTGCTTAGGAAACTGACAAGAACATTAGATCCTTTTCAGTCCAATACACTGTACATGCTGGGAACAGACGCCAGTGCTATTGCCCCTATGTATCACAGTGGGAGCACAATAGTGACTCTTCTTACCAGAAAACACCTCTTGCTCGTAGGACAATAAACTGCATGTGATTCATCTCCATTTAGGATTGGGAAACAAACGCTAGCTCACCTTACAAGAAACACACTCTGCTTTTGAGAAAAGAGCACTCTTCTACTCTACTGTGTTTCCTATGGTGTCCGAACAGTGAGCTTGCTCAGAACAAAAGAACTGTGCTTCCTACACACAGGGGCCATAATTAGTTCAACTCTGCTTAGGAAACTGACATGAACAGTAGCTCCTCTTCAGTCCAATACACTGTACTTGCTGGGAACAGACGCGAGTGCTATTTGCACTGTGTATGGCAATGGGAGCACAATAGTGACTCTTCTTCCCAGAAAACAATTCTTGCTCATAGGAACAGAAACTGCATGTGATTCAACTCCATTTAGAACTGGGAAACAAACGCTAGCTCGCCTTACAAGAAACACACACTGCTTTTGAGAAAAGAGCAGTCTTCTACTCTACTGTGTTTCCTATGGGGTCCGAACAGTGAGCTTGCTCAGAACAAAAGAACTGTGCTTCCTACACACAGGGGACATATCTAGTTCAACTCTGCTTAGGAAACTGACAAGAACAGTAGCTCCGCTTCAGTCCAATACACTGTACTTGCTGGGAACAGATGCGAGTGCTATTTGCACTGTGTATGTAAACGGGAGCACAATAGTGACTTTCCTTTCCAGAAAACAACTCTTGCTCGTAGGACCAAAAACTGCATGTGATTCAACTCCATTTAGGACTGGGAAACAAACGCTAGCTCACCTTACAAGAAACACACTCTGCTTTTGAGAAAAGAGCAGTCTTCTATTCTACTGTGGTTCATATGGGGTCCGAACAATGAGCTTGCTCAGAACAAAAGAACTGTGCTTCCTACACACACGGGCCATATCTAGTTCAACTCTGCTTAGGAAACTGACAAGAACAGTAGCTCCGCTTCAGTCCAGTACACTGTACTTGCTGGGAACAGATGCGAGTGCTATTTATACTGTGTATGGCAATGGGAACGCAACAGTCACTTTATTACCAGAAAACAACTCTTGATCGTAGGACCAAAAACAGGATGTGATTCAACTCCATTTAGGACTGGAAAACAAATGCTAGCTTGCCTTACAAGAAACACACTCTGCTTTTGAGAAAGGAGCACTCCTCTACTCTACTGTGTTTCCTATGGGGTCCGAACAGTGAGCTTGCTCAGAACAAAAGAACTGTGCTTCCTACACACACGGGCCAAATCTAGTTCAATTATGCTTAGGAAACTGACAAGAACAGCAGCTCCTCTTCATTCCAATACACTGTACTTGGTGGGAACAGATGCCAGTGCTATTTGCCCCGTTTATTACAATGGAAGCTCAATAGTGACTCTTCTTAACAGATAACAACTCTTGCTCATAGGTCCAGAAACTGCATGTGATTCAACTCCATTTAGGACTTGGAAACAAACGCTAGCTTGACTTACAAGAAACACACTCTGCTTTTGAGAAAGGAGCACTCTTCTACTCTAATGTCTTTCCTATAAGGCCAGAACAGTGAGCATTCTCAGAACAAAGGAACTGTGCTTCCTAGCACACACGGGCCATATCTAGTTCAACTCTGCTTAGGAAACTGACAAGAACAGTAGATGCTCTTCAGTCCAATACACTGTACATGCTGGGAACAGACGCCAGTGCTATTTGCCCTGTGTATGACAATGGTAGCGCAATAGTGACTCTTCTTACCAGAAAACATCTCTTACTCGTAGGACAAGAAACTGCATGTGATTCATCTCCATTTAGGATTGGGAAACAAACGCTAGCTCGTCTTACAAGAAAGACACTCTGCTTTTTCGAAACCATCACTCTTCTACTCTACTTTGTTTCCGATAGGGCCAGAACAGTGAGCTTGCTCAGAACAAAAAACTGTGCTTCCTACACACGGCCATATCTAGTTCAATTCTGCTTAGGAAACTGACAAGAACAGTAGCTCCTCTTCAGTCCAATACACTGTACATGCTGGGAACAGACGCCAGTGCTAATTGCCCTGTGTGTGACAATGGGAGCACAATAGTGACTCTTCTTACCAGAAAACAATTCATGCTCATAGGTCCAGAAACTGCATGTGATTCAACTCCATTTAGGACTGGGAAACAAACGCTAGCTCGCCTTATGAGAAACACACTCTACTTTTTAGAAAAGAGCACTCTTCTACTCTACTGTGTTTCCCATAGGGCCAGAACAGTGAGCATTCTCAGAACAATAGAACTGTGCTTCCTATACACACGGGCCATATCTAGTTCAAGTCTGCTTAGGAAACTGACAAGAACAGGAGCTCCTCTTCAGTCCAATACACTGTACATGCTGGGAACAGACGCCAGTGCTAATTGCCCTGTGTATGACAATGGGAGCGCAATAGTGACTCTTCTTACCAGAAAACAACTCTTGCTCGTAGGACGAGAAACTGCATGTGATTCATCTCCATTTAGGATTGGGAAACAAACGCTAGCTCGCCTTACAAGAAACACACTCTGCTTTTGAGAAAAGAGCACTCTTCTACTCTACTGTGTTTCCTATGGTGTCCGAACAGTGAGCTTGCTCAGAACAAAAGAACTGTGCTTCCTACACACAGGGGCCATAATTAGTTCAACTCTGCTTAGGAAACTGACATGAACAGTAGCTCCTCTTCAGTCCAATACACTGTACTTGCTGGGAACAGACGCGAGTGCTATTTGCACTGTGTATGGCAATGGGAGCACAATAGTGACTCTTCTTCCCAGAAAACAATTCTTGCTCATAGGAACAGAAACTGCATGTGATTCAACTCAATTTAGAACTGGGAAACAAACGCTAGCTCGCCTTACAAGAAACACACACTGCTTTTGAGAAAAGAGCAGTCTTCTACTCTACTGTGTTTCCTATGGGGTCCGAACAGTGAGCTTGCTCAGAACAAAAGAACTGTGCTTCCTACACACAGGGGACATATCTAGTTCAACTCTGCTTAGGAAACTGACAAGAACAGTAGCTCCGCTTCAGTCCAATACACTGTACTTGCTGGGAACAGATGCGAGTGCTATTTGCACTGTGTATGTAAACGGGAGCACAATAGTGACTTTCCTTTCCAGAAAACAACTCTTGCTCGTAGGACCAAAAACTGCATGTGATTCAACTCCATTTAGGACTGGGAAACAAACGCTAGCTCACCTTACAAGAAACACACTCTGCTTTTGAGAAAAGAGCAGTCTTCTATTCTACTGTGGTTCATATGGGGTCCGAACAATGAGCTTGCTCAGAACAAAAGAACTGTGCTTCCTACACACACGGGCCATATCTAGTTCAACTCTGCTTAGGAAACTGACAAGAACAGTAGCTCCGCTTCAGTCCAGTACACTGTACTTGCTGGGAACAGATGCGAGTGCTATTTATACTGTGTATGGCAATGGGAACGCAACAGTGACTTTATTACCAGAAAACAACTCTTGATCGTAGGACCAAAAACAGGATGTGATTCAACTCCATTTAGGACTGGAAAACAAATGCAAGCTTGCCTTACAAGAAACACACTCTGCTTTTGAGAAAGGAGCACTCCTCTACTCTACTGTGTTTCCTATGGGGTCCGAACAGTGAGCTTGCTCAGAACAAAAGAACTGTGCTTCCTACACACACGGGCCAAATCTAGTTCAATTATGCTTAGGAAACTGACAAGAACAGAAGCTCCTCTTCATTCCAATACACTGTATTTGGTGGGAACAGATGCCAGTGCTATTTGCCCCGTTTATGACAATGGAAGCTCAATAGTGACTCTTCTTAACAGATAACAACTCTTGCTCATAGGTCCAGAAACTGCATGTGATTCAACTCCATTTAGGACTTGGAAACAAACGCTAGCTTGACTTACAAGAAACACACTCTGCTTTTGAGAAAGGAGCACTCTTCTACTCTAATGTCTTTCCTATAAGGCCAGAACAGTGAGCATTCTCAGAACAAAGGAACTGTGCTTCCTAGCACACACGGGCCATATCTAGTTCAACTCTGCTTAGGAAACTGACAAGAACAGTAGATGCTCTTCAGTCCAATACACTGTACATGCTGGGAACAGACGCCAGTGCTATTTGCCCTGTGTATGACAATGGTAGCGCAATAGTGACTCTTCTTACCAGAAAACATCTCTTACTCGTAGGACAAGAAACTGCATGTGATTCATCTCCATTTAGGATTGGGAAACAAACGCTAGCTCGTCTTACAAGAAAGACACTCTGCTTTTTCGAAACCATCACTCTTCTACTCTACTTTGTTTCCTATAGGGCCAGAACAGTGAGCTTGCTCAGAACAAAAAACTGTGCTTCCTACACACATGGCCATATCTAGTTCAATTCTGCTTAGGAAACTGACAAGAACAGTAGCTCCTCTTCAGTCCAATACACTGTACATGCTGGGAACAGACGCCAGTGCTAATTGCCCTGTGTGTGACAATGGGAGCACAATAGTGACTCTTCTTACCAGAAAACAATTCATGCTCATAGGTCCAGAAACTGCATGTGATTCAACTCCATTTAGGACTGGGAAACAAACGCTAGCTCGCCTTATAAGAAACACACTCTACTTTTTAGAAAAGAGCACTCTTCTACTCTACTGTGTTTCCCATACGGCCAGAACAGTGAGCATTCTCAGAACAATAGAACTGTGCTTCCTATACACACGGGCCATATCTAGTTCAAGTCTGCTTAGGAAACTGACAAGAACAGTAGCTCCTCTTCAGTCCAATACACTGTACATGCTGGGAACAGACGCCAGTGCTAATTGCCCTGTGTATGACAATGGGAGCACAATAGTGACTCTTCTTACCAGAAAACAACTCTTGCTCGTAGGACGAGAAACTGCATGTGATTCATCTCCATTTAGGATTGGGAAACAAACGCTAGCTCGCCTTACAAGAAACACACTCTGATTTTGAGAAAAGAGCACTCTTCTACTCTACTGTGTTTCCTATTGTGTCCGAACAGTGAGCTTGCTCAGAACAAAACAACTGTGCTTCCTACACACAGGGGCCATATCTAGTTCAACTCTGCTTAGGAAACTGACAAGAACAGTAGCTCCTCTTCAGTCCAATACACTGTACTTGCTTGGAACAGACGTGAGTGCTATTTGCACTGTGTCTGGCAATGAGAGTGCAATAGTGACTTTCCTTACCAGAAAACAACTCTTGATCGTAAGACCAAAAACAGGATGTGATTCAACTCCATTTAGGACAGGGAAACAAATGCTAGCTTGCCTTACAAGAAACACACTCTGCTTTTGAGAAAAGAGCACTCTTCTACTCTACTGTGTTTCCTATGGGGTCCGAAAAGTGAGCTTGCTCAGAACAAAAGAACTGTGCTTCCTACACACACGGGCAATATCTAGTTCAACTCTGCTTAGGAAACCGACAAGAAAGGTAGATCCTCTTCAGTCCAATACACTGTACATGCTGGGAACAGACGCCAGTGCTATTTGCCCTGTGTATGACTATGGGAGCACAATAGTGACTCTTCTTACCAGAAAACAACTCTTGCTCGTAGGACAAGAAACTGCATGTGATTCAACTCCATTTATGACTGGGAAACAAACGCTAGCTCGTCTTACAAGAAACACACTCTGCTTTTGAGAAAAGAACACTCTTCTACTCTACTGTCTTTCCTATGGGGTCCCAACAGTGAGCTTGCTCAGAACAAAAGAACTGTGCTTCCTACACACACGGGCCATATCTAGTTCAACTCAGCTTAGGAAACCTACAAGAACAGTAGCTCCTCTTCAGTCCAACACACTGTTCTTGCTGGGAACAGACACGAGTGCTATTTGCACTGTGTATGGCATTGGGACCACAATAGTGACTTTCCTTACCAGAAAACAACTCTTGCTCGTAGGACCAAAAACTGGATGTGACTCAACTCCATTTAGGAATGGGAAACAAACTCTAGCTTGCCTTACAAGAAACACACTCTGCTTTTGAGAAAAGAGCACTCTTCTTCTCTACTGTGTTTCCTATGGGGTCCAAACAGTGAGCTTGCTCAGAAAAAAAGAACTGTGCTTCCTACACACACGGGCCATATCTAGTTCAACTCTACTTAGGAAACTGACAAGAACAGTAGCTCCTCTTCAGTCCAATACACTGTACATGCTGGGAACAGACGCCAGTGCTATTTGCCCTGTGTATGACAATGGTCCGCAATAGTGACTCATCTTACCAGAAAACATCTCTTACTCGTAGGACAAGAAACTGCATGTGATTCATCTCCATTTAGGATTGGGAAACAAATGCTAGCTCGCCTTACAAGAAACACACTCTGCTTTTGAGAAAAGAGCAGTCTTCTACTCTACTGTGTTTCTTATGGGGTCCGTACAGTGAGCTTGCTCAGAACAAAAGAACTGTGTTTCCTACACACATGGGCCATATCTAGTTCAACTCTGCTTAGGAAACTGACAAGAACGGTAGCTCCTCTTCAGTCCAATACACTGTACTAGCTGGGAACAGACGCCAGTGCTATTTGCACTGTGTATGGCAATAGGAGTGCAATAGTGACTCTTCTTATCAGAAAACACCTCTTGCTCGTAGGACCAGAAACTGCATGGGATTCAACTCCCTTTCTGATTGGGAAACAAACACTAGCTCACCTTACAAGAAACACACTCTGCTTTTGAGAAAAGAGCACTCCTCTACTCTACAGTGTTTCCTATGGGGTCCGAACAGTGAGCTTGCTCAGAACAAAAGAACTGTGCTTCCTACACACACGGGCCATATCTTGTTCAATTATGCTTAGGAAACTGACAAGAGCAGCAGATCCTCTTCAGTCCAATACATCTGTACACAGATGCCAGTGCTATTTGCCCCGTTTATGACAATGGGAGCGCAATAGTGACTCTTCTTACCAGAAAACAACTCTTGCTCGTAGGACAGGAAACTGCATGTGATTCAACTCCATTTAGAACTGGGAAACAATCGCTAGCTTGACTTACAAGAAACACACTCTGCTTTTGAGAAAGGAGCACTCTTCTACTCTAATGTCTTTCCTATAAGGCCAAAACAGTGAGCATTCTCAGAACAAAATAACTGTGCTTCCTAGCATACACGGGCCATATCTAGTTCAACTCTGCTTAGGAAACTGACAAGAACAGTAGATGCTCTTCAGTCCAATACACTGTACATGCTGGGAACAGACGCCAGTGCTATTTGCCCTGTGTATGACAATGGTCCGCAATAGTGACTCTTCTTACCAGAAAACATCTCTTACTCGTAGGACAAGAAACTGCATATGATTCATCTCCATTTAGGATTGGGAAACAAATGCTAGCTCGCCTTACAAGAAACACACTCTGCTTTTGAGAAAAGAGCAGTCTTTTACTCTACTGTGTTTCTTATGGGGTCCGTACAGTGAGCTTGCTCAGAACAAAAGAACTGTGTTTCCTACACACATGGGCCATATCTAGTTCAACTCTGAATAGGAAACTGACAATAACAGTAGCTCCTCTTCAGTCCAATACACTGTACATGCTGGGAACAGACGCCAGTGCTAATTGCCCTGTGTATGACAATGGGAGCGCAATAGTGACTCTTCTTACCAGAAAACAATTCATGCACATAGGTCCAGAAACTGCATGTGATTCAACTCCATTTAGGACTGGGAAACAAACGCTAGCTCGCCTTATAAGAAACACACTCTGCTTTTTAGAAAAGAGCACTCTTCTACTCTACTGTGTTTCCCATAGAGCCAGAACAGTGAGCATTCTCAGAACAATAGAACTGTGCTTCCTATACACACGGGCCATATCTAGTTCAAGTCTGCTTAGGAAACTGACAAGAACAGTAGATCCTCTTCAGTCCAATACACTGTACATGCTGGGAACAGACGCCAGTGCTATTTGCCCTATGTATCACAATGGGAGCGCAATAGTGACTCTTCTTACCAGAAAACACCTCTTGCTCGTAGGACAAGAATCTGCATGTGATTCATCTCCATTTAGGATTGGGAAACAAACGCTAGCTCACCTTACAAGAAACACACTCTGCTTTTGAGAAAAGAGCACTCTTCTACTCTACTGTGTTTCCTATGGGGTCCGAACATTTAGCGTGCTCAGAACAAAAGAACTGTGCTTCCTACACACAGGGGACATATCTAGTTCAACTCTGCTTAGGAAACTGACAAGAACAGTAGCTCCGCTTCAGTCCAATACACTGTACTTGCTGGGAACAGATGCGAGTGCTATTTGCACTGTGTATGTAAATGGGAGCACAATAGTGACTTTCCTTTCCAGAAAACAACTCTTGCTCGTAGGACTAAAAACTGCATGTGATTCAAATCCATTTAGGACTGGGAAACAAACGCTAGCTCGCCTTACAAGAAACACACTCTGCTTTTGAGAAAAGAGCAGTCTTCTATTCTACTGTGGTTCATATGGGGTCCGAAAATGAGCTTGCTCAGAACAAAAGAACTGTGCTTCCTACACACACGGGCCATATCTAGTTCAACTCTGCTTAGGAAACTGATGAGAACAGTAGCTCCGCTTCAGTCCAATACACTGTACTTGTTGGGAACAGATGTGAGTGCTATTTATACTGTGTATGGCAATGGGAGCGCAACAGTGACTTTATTACCAGAAAACAACTCTTGCTCGTAGGACCAAAAACAGGATGTGATTCAACTCCATTTAGGACTGGAAAACAAATGCTAGCTTGCCTTACAAGAAACACACTCTGCTTTTGAGAAAGGAGCACTCCTCTACTCTACTGTGTTTCCTATGGGGTCCGAACAGTGAGCTTGCTCAGAACAAAAGAACTGTGCTTCCTACACACACGGGCCATATCTAGTACAATTATGCTTAGGGAACTGACAAGAACAGCAGCTCCTCTTCATTCCAATACACTGTACTTGGCGGGAACAGATGCCAGTGCTATTTGCCTCGTTTATGACAATGGAAGCGCAATAGTGACTCTTCTTACCAGATAACAACTCTTGCTCATAGGTCCAGAAACTGCATGTGATTCAACTCCATTTAGGACTTGGAAACAAACGCTAGCTTGACTTACAAGAAACACACTCTGCTTTTGAGAAGGGAGCACTCTTCTACTCTAATGTCTTTCCTATAAGGCTGGAACAGTGAGCAATCTCAGAACAAAAGAACTGTGCTTCCTACACACACGGGCCATATCTAGTTCAACTCTGCTTAGGAAACTGACAAGAACAGTAGCTCTTCTTCAGTCCAATACACTGCACTTGCTGGGAACAGACGCGAGTGCTATTTGCACTGTGTATGGCAATGGGAGCGCAATAGTTACTTTCCTTACCAGAAAACAACTCTTGCTTGTAGGACCAGAAACTGCATGTGATTCAACTCCATTTAGGACTGGGAAACAAACGCTAGCTCGTCTTACAAGAAAGACACTCTGCTTTTTTGAAACCATCACTGTTCTACTCTACTTTGTTTCCTATAGGGCCAGAACAGTGAGCTTGCTCAGAACAAAAAACTGTGCTTCCTACACACACGGCCATATCTAGTTCAATTCTGCTTAGGAAACTGACAAGAACAGTAGATCCTCTTCAGTCCAATACACTGTACATGCTGGGAACAGACGCCAGTGCTAATTGCCCTGTGTATGACAATGGGAGCGCAATAGTGACTCTTCTTACCAGAAAACAACTCTTGCTCGTAGGACGAGAAACTGCATGTGATTCATCTCCATTTAGGATTGGGAAACAAACGCTAGCTCGCCTTACAAGAAACACACTCTGCTTTTGAGAAAAGAGCACTCTTCTACTCTACTGTGTTTCCTATTGTGTCCGAACAGTGAGCTTGCTCAGAACAAAGCAACTGTGCTTCCTACACACAGGGGCCATATCTAGTTCAACTCTGCTTAGGAAACTGACAAGAACAGTAGCTCCTCTTCAGTCCAATACACTGTACTTGCTTGGAACAGACGTGAGTGCTATTTGCACTGTGTCTGGCAATGGGAGTGCAATAGTGACTTTCCTTACCAGAAAACAACTCTTGCTCGTAAGAACAAAAACAGGATGTGATTCAACTCCATTTAGGACAGGGAAACAAATGCTAGCTTGCCTTACAAGAAACACACTCTGCTTTTTAGAAAAGAGCACTCTTCTACTCTACTGTGTTTCCTATGGGGTCCGAAAAGTGAGCTTGCTCAGAACAAAAGAACTGTGCTTCCTACACACACGGGCCATATCTAGTTCAACTCTGCTTAGGAAACTGACAAGAAAGGTAGATCCTCTTCAGTCCAATACAGTGTACTTGCTGGGATTAGACGCCAGTGCTATTTGCCTTGTGTATGACAATGGGAGCACAATAGTGACTCTTCTTACCAGAAAAGAACTCTTGCTGGTAGGACCAGAAACTGCATGGGATTCAACTCCATTTAGGACTGGGAAACAAACGCTAGCTCGACTTACAAGAAGCACACTCTGCTTTTGAGAAAAGAGCAGTCTTCTACTCTAATGTGCTTCCTATAGGGCCAGAACAGTGAGCATTCGCAGAACAAAAGAACTGTGCTTCCTACACACACGGTCCATATCTAGTTCAACTCTGCTTAGGAAACTGACAAGAACAGTAGATCCTCTTCAGTCCGATACACTGTACATGCTGGGAACAGATGCCAGTGCTATTTGCCCTGTGTATGACAATGGGAGCACAATAGTGACTCGTCTTACCAGAAAAAAAACTCTTGCTCGTAGGACCAGAAACTGCATGTGATTCAACTCCATTTAGGACTGGGAAACAAACGCTAGCTCGCCTTATAAGAAACACACTCTGCTTTTTAGAAAAGAGCACTCTTCTACTCTACTGTGTTTCCCATAGGGCCAGAACAGTGAGCATTCTCAGAACAATAGAACTGTGCTTCCTATAAACACGGGCCATATCTAGTTCAAGTCTGCTTAGGAAACTGACAAGAACAGTAGATCCTCTTCAGTCCAATACACTGTACATGCTGGGAACAGACGCCAGTGCTATTTGCCCTATGTATCACAATGGGAGCGCAATAGTGACTCTTCTTACCAGAAAACACCTCTTGCTCGTAGGACAAGAAACTGCATGTGATTCATCTCCATTTAGGATTGGGAAACAGACGGTAGCTCGCCTTACAAGAAACACACTCTGCTTTTGAGAAAAAAGCACTCTTCTACTCTACTGTGTTTCCTATGGTGTCCGAACATTGAGCTTGCTCAGAACAAAAGAACTGTGCTTCCTACACACAGGGGCCATAATTAGTTCAACTCTGCTTAGGAAACGGACATGAACAGTAGCTCCTCTTCAGTCCAATACACTGTACTTGCTGGGAACAGACGCGAGTGCTATTTGCACTGTGTATGGCAATGGGAGCACAATAGTGACTCTTCTTCCCAGAAAACAATTCTTGCTCATAGGAACAGAAACTGCATGTGATTTAACTCCATTTAGAAATTGAAACAAACCTAGCTCGCCTTACAAGAAACACACACTGCTTTTGAGAAAAGAGCACTCTTCTACTCTACTGTGTTTCCTATGGGGTCCGAACAGTGAGCGTGCTCAGAACAAAAGAACTGTGCTTCCTACACACAGGGGACATATCTAGTTCAACTCTGCTTAGGAAACTGACAAGAACAGTAGCTCCTCTTCAGTCCAATACACTGTACTTGCTGGGAACAGATGCGAGTGCTATTTGCACTGTGTATGGAAATGGGAGCACAATAGTGACTTTCCTTTCCAGAAAACAACTCTTGCTCGTAGGACCAAAAACTGCATGTGATTCAAATCCATTTAGGACTGGGAAACAAACGCTAGCTCGCCTTACAAGAAACACACTCTGCTTTTGAGAAAAGAGCAGTCTTCTATTCTACTGTGGTTCATATGGGGTCCGAACAATGAGCTTGCTCAGAACAAAAGAACTGTGCTTCCTACACACACGGGCCATATCTAGTTCAACTCTGCTTAGGAAACTGACAAGAACAGTAGCTCCGCTTCAGTCCAATACACTGTACTTGCTGGGAACAGATGCGAGTGCTATTTATACTGTGTATGGCAATGGGAGCGCAACAGTGACTTTATTACCAGAAAACAACTCTTGCTCGTAGGACCAAAAACAGGATGTGATTCAACTCCATTTAGGACTGGAAAACAAATGCTAGCTTGCCTTACAAGAAACACACTCTGCTTTTGAGAAAGGAGCACTCCTCTACTCTACTGTGTTTCCTATGGGGTCCGAACAGTGAGCTTGCTCAGAACAAAAGAACTGTGCTTCCTACACACACGGGCCATATCTAGTTCAATTATGCTTAGGGAACTGACAAGAACAGCAGCTCCTCTTCATTCCAATACACTGTACTTGGCGGGAACAGATTCCAGTGCTATTTGCCTCGTTTATGACAATGGAAGCGCAATAGTGACTCTTCTTACCAGATAACAACTCTTGCTCATAGGTCCAGAAACTGCATGTGATTCAACTCCATTTAGGACTTGGAAACAAACGCTAGCTTGACTTACAAGAAACACACTCTGCTTTTGAGAAAGGAGCACTCTTCTACTCTAATGTCTTTCCTATAAGGCTGGAACAGTGAGCAATCTCAGAACAAAAGAACTGTGCTTCCTACACACACGGGCCATATCTAGTTCAACTCTGCTTAGGAAACTGACAAGAACAGTAGCTCTTCTTCAGTCCAATACACTGCACTTGCTGGGAACAGACGCGAGTGCTATTTGCACTGTGTATGGCAATGGGAGCGCAATAGTTACTTTCCTTACCAGAAAACAACTCTTGCTTGTAGGACCAGAAACTGCATGTGATTCAACTCCATTTAGGACTGGGAAACAAACGCTAGCTCGTCTTACAAGAAAGACACTCTGCTTTTTCGAAACCATCACTCTTCTACTCTACTTTGTTTCCTATAGGGCCAGAACAGTGAGCTTGCTCAGAACAAAAAACTGTGCTTCCTACACACACGGCCATATCTAGTTCAATTCTGCTTAGGAAACTGACAAGAACAGTAGATCCTCTTCAGTCCAATACACTGTACATGCTAGGAACAGACGCCAGTGCTAATTGCCCTGTGTATGACAATGGGAGCGCAATAGTGACTCTTCTTACCAGAAAACAACTCTTGCTCGTAGGACGAGAAACTGCATGTGATTCATCTCCATTTAGGATTGGGAAACAAACGCTAGCTCGCCTTACAAGAA
This sequence comes from Peromyscus eremicus, assembly GCF_949786415.1. Lineage (NCBI taxonomy): Eukaryota > Metazoa > Chordata > Mammalia > Rodentia > Cricetidae > Peromyscus > Peromyscus eremicus. The sequence goes on from NW_026736463.1 coordinate 66,086, forward strand.
ACACACTCTGCTTTTGAGAAAAGAGCACTCTTCTACTCTACTGTGTTTCCTATTGTGTCCGAACAGTGAGCTTGCTCAGAACAAAGCAACTGTGCTTCCTAAACACAGGGGCCATATCTAGTTCAACTCTGCTTAGGAAACTGACAAGAACAGTAGCTCCTCTTCAGTCCAATACACTGTACTTGCTTGGAACAGACGTGAGTGCTATTTGCACTGTGTCTGGCAATGGGAGTGCAATAGTGACTTTCCTTACCAGAAAACAACTCTTGCTCGTAAGAACAAAAACAGGATGTGATTCAACTCCATTTAGGACAGGGAAACAAATGCTAGCTTGCCATACAAGAAAAACACTCTGCTTTTGAGAAAAGAGCACTCTTCTACTCTACTGTGTTTCCTATGGGGTCCGAAAAGTGAGCTTGCTCAGAACAAAAGAACTGTGCTTCCTACACACACGGGCCATATCTAGTTCAACTCTGCTTAGGAAACTGACAAGAAAGGTAGATCCTCTTCAGTCCAATACAGTGTACTTGCTGGGATTAGACGCCAGTGCTATTTGCCTTGTGTATGACAATGGGAGCACAATAGTGACTCTTCTTACCAGAAAAGAACTCTTGCTGGTAGGACCAGAAACTGCATGGGATTCAACTCCATTTAGGACTGGGAAACAAACGCTAGCTCGACTTACAAGAAGCACACTCTGCTTTTGAGAAAAGAGCAGTCTTCTACTCTAATGTGCTTCCTATAGGGCCAGAACAGTGAGCATTCGCAGAACAAAAGAACTGTGCTTCCTACACACACGGTCCATATCTAGTTCAACTCTGCTTAGGAAACTGACAAGAACAGTAGATCCTCTTCAGTCCGATACACTGTACATGCTGGGAACAGATGCCAGTGCTATTTGCCCTGTGTATGACAATGGGAGCACAATAGTGACTCGTCTTACCAGAAAAAAACTCTTGCTCATAGGACCAGAAACTGCATGTGTTTCAACTCCATTTAGGACTGGGAAACAAAAGCTAGCTCGCCTTACAAGAAACACACTTTGCTTTTGAGAAAAGAGCACTCTTCTACTCGACTGTTTTTCCTATGGTGTCCGAACAGTGAGCTTGCTCAGAAAAAAAGAACTGTGCTTTCTAAACACAGGGGCCATATCTATTCAACTCTGCTTAGGAAATTGACAAGAACAGTAGCTCCACTTCAGTCCAATACACTCTACTAGCTGGGAACAGATGCGAGTGCTATTTGCACTGTGTATGGAAATGGGAGCGCAATAGTGTCTTTCCTTACCAGAAAACAACTCTTGCTGGTAGGACCAGAAACTGCATGGGATTCAACTCCATTTAGGACTGGGAAACAAACGCTAGCTCGACTTACAAGAAGCACACTCTGCTTTTGAGAAAAGAGCAGTCTTCTACTCTAATGTGCTTCCTATAGGGCCAGAACAGTGAGCATTCGCAGAACAAAAGAACTGTGCTTCCTACACACACGGTCCATATCTAGTTCAACTCTGCTTAGGAAACTGACAAGAACAGTAGCTCCTCTTCAGTCCAATACACTGTACTTGCTTGGAACAGACGTGAGTGCTATTTGCACTGTGTCTGGCAATGGGAGTGCAATAGTGACTTTCCTTACCAGAAAACAACTCTTGCTCGTAAGAACAAAAACAGGATGTGATTCAACTCCATTTAGGACAGGGAAACAAATGCTAGCTTGCCATACAAGAAAAACACTCTGCTTTTGAGAAAAGAGCACTCTTCTACTCTACTGTGTTTCCTATGGGGTCCGAAAAGTGAGCTTGCTCAGAACAAAAGAACTGTGCTTCCTACACACACGGGCCATATCTAGTTCAACTCTGCTTAGGAAACTGACAAGAAAGGTAGATCCTCTTCAGTCCAATACAGTGTACTTGCTGGGATTAGACGCCAGTGCTATTTGCATTGTGTATGACAATGGGAGCACAATAGTGACTCTTCTTACCAGAAAAGAACTCTTGCTGGTAGGACCAGAAACTGCATGGGATTCAACTCCATTTAGGACTGGGAAACAAACGCTAGCTCGACTTACAAGAAGCACACTCTGCTTTTGAGAAAAGAGCAGTCTTCTACTCTAATGTGCTTCCTATAGGGCCAGAACAGTGAGCATTCGCAGAACAAAAGAACTGTGCTTCCTACACACACGGTCCATATCTAGTTCAACTCTGCTTAGGAAACTGACAAGAACAGTAGATCCTCTTCAGTCCGATACACTGTACATGCTGGGAACAGATGCCAGTGCTATTTGCCCTGTGTATGACAATGGGAGCACAATAGTGACTCGTCTTACCAGAAAAAAACTCTTGCTCATAGGACCAGAAACTGCATGTGTTTCAACTCCATTTAGGACTGGGAAACAAAAGCTAGCTCGCCTTACAAGAAACACACTTTGCTTTTGAGAAAAGAGCACTCTTCTACTCGACTGTTTTTCCTATGGTGTCCGAACAGTGAGCTTGCTCAGAAAAAAAGAACTGTGCTTTCTAAACACAGGGGCCATATCTATTCAACTCTGCTTAGGAAATTGACAAGAACAGTAGCTCCACTTCAGTCCAATACACTCTACTAGCTGGGAACAGATGCGAGTGCTATTTGCACTGTGTATGGAAATGGGAGCGCAATAGTGTCTTTCCTTACCAGAAAACAACTCTTGCTGGTAGGACCAGAAACTGCATGGGATTCAACTCCATTTAGGACTGGGAAACAAACGCTAGGTCGCCTTACAAGAAACACACTCTACTTTTGAGAAAAGAGCATTCTTCTACTCTACTGTGTTTCCTATAGGGCCAGAACAGTGAGTTTGCTCAGAACAAAAGAACTGTGCTTCCTACAAATACGGCCATATCTAGTTCAATTCTGCTTAGGAAACTGACAAGAACAGTAGATCCTCTTCAGTCCAGTACACTGTACATGCTGGGAACAGACGCCAGTGCTATTTGCCCTGTGTCTGAAAATGGGAGTGCAATAGTGACTTCCCTTACCAGAAAACAACTCTTGCTCGTAAGACCAAAAACAGGATGTGATTCAACTCCATTTAGTACTGGGAAACAAACGCTAGCTTGCCTTACAAGAAACACACTCTGCTTTTGAGAAAATAGCACTCTTCTGCTCTACTGTGTTTCCTATGTGGTCCGAACAGTGAGCTTGCTCAGAACAAAAGAACTGTGCTTCCTACACACATGGGCCATATCTAGTTCAACTCTGCTTAGGAAACTGACAAGAACGGTAGCTCCTCTTCAGTCCAATACACTGTACTAGCTAGGAACAGACGCGAGTCCTATTTGTACTGTGTATAGAAATAGG
>NW_026736464.1:0-69405 GCF_949786415.1 Peromyscus eremicus
GTAACAACAAGAAACTTTTGTTTCGTGCAACACCATTCTTGGAATAACACATGTTCATTTTTTGGATTAATTTCTATAGATTCAATTATGCTATTTGACTATAAAATGAATGAATAGTTTGCTAATTATTAATATAAATGCTTTTTATTTCTAGTTTTAATCATTATACATAAAATATAATAATTAGCTAATGTAAATGACATACCTCTTGACAATGCTTTAACATTTGATAACTCTTGGAGCTGAAAGATGGAAAAGACATGTAAGAAAGTAAGAAGGTTTTAACACATCAGGATATACAGAAAATTAGTAGTCTTTAAAATGTTTACTTCAGGAAAAGTAATCCAAACTTTACTTTAGATACACTAGCCAAGAATTATAATTTGTACATCATAACTTTTAAGAACATGGAGTCTAAAGTTAGAATAACAGAAACACAGATACTCTTAAGCTCTCTTTGTATTCTTTTCTTAAGGACTATATTTTAAATACTAATAGAATAACATACAAAGTAACCTTTGTATGTTACTTATATAATGTAGTGAACAGTGGCTATTTTGGTTTATGAAAATGACAATGTAATTGTGGCAATCCTATGTTCGATGTATTTTTCTCATCACGTGTATAAGCAATGCTCTTTACTGATAATGCATGTATCTTATATAAAATGTTATTTGAAAGAGCAGAATATTCTTTAAAGATTCAGTTTCTTAAGCAATACAAGAAAAGTCTGTAGAGATGGTTAGTTAATGTGGATAGACATGGCATTGGGTAGGGAAGGAGTTATGGTTAGAATATATTAAATTTCTGACTGAAAATAATAATAAGTTAACAATAAGGAGAACAAGGATGTATTTTTACTCATCTCATGGTTCTACTGTTGGACCAATAAGATGTTTCATATAATATCTATTTTAAAAAAAAATAAACTTGTTTTTTATTCTTTGACAGTTTTATATCTTTAAATAATGAATTTTAGTTACTGTTACTTAACTCTCATTTATTTTTCCAACTGAGACCCTTTTTCCCAATAAGACCACCTCCTACTTTCATGGTTTTTTTTTTCCTTACATTCCATATGTATGAGTGTTTGCCTTTGATTATGTATGTATACCACATATGTACAGTGCCTACAAAGACAGAAAATGGCATCAGATTCCCAGGAATTGGAGTTACAGAAGCTTGTTAGCTACCATGTGGGTGCTGGGAATTGAACCTAGGTCCTCTACAAAAACAGCAAATGTTCATAACCTATGAGCCATCTCTCTAGTCCCATCTTGAATTCTTTTTACATTGTTCTCCATTGAATTTAATTGGAGATGCTTGCCTGAGCATGGTGGGGGTGGGGGGTGTGTAGTGTTTACTACATCATGGGCAGCTTATGGACAACATGGATGACTACACTTTGAGCTATTCTGGGGAGTTTCATTTTCTTTCAGGGCCATAAATCCACCTTTGTCCTTTTAAAGACTGATCACACACAGGCCAAGAAAGAAGAAAATTCTTATGGCTGCAATAAAGGAAATATATCTGTACCCAAATCATAACAGATGTCCAGTTTACAGGATGCTTAAGAAGGAATACACAAATTTTATATAACAATTATTTAAATTTGAATATTTGAACTTCATATTCCATTATAGTTTCCAACCTAGTTTATTGTTTATTGGCAATGGGATTTTTGAAATGCTGAATACCTTTAAGCCCAGTACTTGGAGAGACAGAGGCAGCCGGATCTCTGTGAGTTCGAGACCAGTCAGGTCTACAGAGCAAGTTATGGGACAGCCGAGGTTAGGCACAGAGAAATCCTGTCTTGAAAAAAACCAAAGACCAGAAGACCCCTCCCCCAAAAAAATTTCCCAACGACTGTGGTGTAGTGTATGCTGTTTTCCCTTATACGGCCTGCAGTCAGATCCCCCATGTACCCCAGCTCTGTCAAGGAACTCACCAAGCTTGAGCCTCACAAAGATTATTTAAAAACTTCCACTGGAACATTCTAGCTAGTCAAGGAATGCTAACTTATCTGAGTTTTCATCCTTCCCCGAAGTGTGCACCAACATTGTACATTGAAATCATCTGCTCTCTATCCCCTCTCTGGGTCTGTAAAAGACAGCTTTCCTCCTATAAGTAGAGCCTATGTTTATCGAATAAAAAAATCAGAATTTTCAGTGGAATCAGCAGATCTCCCTCAGGACTGTGTCTTAATTAAGTCATCTGGTTTTTAACAGTGAATCGGGTGCCATTTGTTTGTTTATTTAATCCCAGCACTTGGGATGAGGAGACAGGAAGATCACTTCAAGGTCATCCTGGACTAGTTTAAGGACAGCTTGTAATACATGAGACTTTGTCTCTAAAAACTAAAATAAAAATAAATAAATAATTAAAATGTTGACCTGTCAATATGATTACATACATAATCCTACCTAATGAGTGATAAAAATTATATACAAAATAAATACTAGATAAATGCTAATTTCATATGAGGAATTATTTTACAGCATATTTTTATAAGCACTGTATCTGGTTTTTTTTTATACAGGATATTTATTTTCACAGACAATTTCATAATAATTTGAAAGCCTGGCCATATGCTCAGAGATATAGTTCATGCTTTATGAGATTGGCAAAATATTTATGCCCACATTTTTTCCTTAGTTTTTAAAACCAGAATGCCAAATAACTCAGAGTTTCAAAGTAAATTTAATGACCTTTTAATTTGACTTTTTGTCATATTAAAATAAAGCAGCTCTGAAGAGTGACTCAGTGATTCCCAGGTGTGAAGATGCAATGAACCCTCATGATCTTCTTTGCGGCTATCAATACCTCCATTTCAATAGTGATCTGGACACAAGTTAGTTTCACAGTCAGTGTTTTTGACATTTAAAATTTTTGTTTCTGTCCCGGGTATCTTCTGAAAGCCAAGTCCAGATTGTTGGGTAGATATCACAATCAATTTTACATTGTAAATGTGAAAAAAAAAAGTTACAGGAGAATGCCTCACATGAACTACTGTGTATGACTCAAGTATCAGTGTGCAGTGATTTGTCACCTTCAGAAGCATCACCATCAGCGATCATGATCAGGGATGAAATGGGATGTTCCTTCTTCCTGCCTCTGGCTTTGTGCCTTCAATGTGTGCCTTTGCTTTGTAGACCTTGTGAAAAGAAGCCACAAAGAAATATTATGTTATGGACTTCCATTCTTCTTTAAAACTTTCCACAGATAATAGTGGGAAGTTTTCCGGTGTAAAAATTTTGTTTCTCAAAGTGTAAGTATTCTAACAAAAACAACTTGTGAACAGCAAGATTGCTACAGACACCAGAAATCATTTCACAAGTAATAAATAAATACGTGTGGTTCTTTGAAGAGCAGGTGGCATGTAGGTATTTGAGGACATTTCTATTATTTCTGATCTCTTCCTTTTCCTTATTAGAAATAAAGTAGAATCTACCATTTCTGTCTTCAAATGCAGTTTATTTCTAAATACAGACATAGAAGAAGTATTTATTCAAAAGTTGCAGTCATTTTTTTTTTCTGAAATTTCAGTTCCTTATACTCAAAAAGACCTTTTACCAAACATAAATGTTATGACAGCATTTGGAAATGAATGGTTTATAATCTGGACATATGCCATGTCTCCAACCAATAGTTATTCTTCAAATAATTTATTATTAAATAAAAAATATTTTCTGTGCTAGTTGTTGAACCCAAAACATCTTAATGCCAATCATTAGTGCTGCCACACAGCTGAATCCTAGTTACTAAAATTTTTTTCTTAATGAAATATGCACACACATACACCCACACCTATTATTTCAGAAGATAATAAACAAGGTTGTCTACTATCTATATCTGATATGCTGCACAAACAGTATTTCTATACTGTTGAAATTGCCTACGTACTTTTTTAATTTTATGAATCTGTTTTGTACTTTTGTAGTACATAATTGATATTAAGTTCATTGTGTAATGTAATATTATTTTTCTACTTTACTATTTCATTAGAGGGTGATGTATAATACTTTAGTAAATGCATAGTTTTTATTACTTGGTGGTATCATGGGAAAGCCACTTGCATTTTATTGAGCTCTAAACTAAACTAAGTATTTCATATTTGTGGAAGAGAGAACGCCATACCCATTTGGTAAATGCTCACTGAATAGGATCTGTGTGAGACACTAAGATAACTAGATTGTAATTTCTGGTGTCTCAGAACTCATAATATATTTAAGGTAAATGCACATTTTGCATACATAATTTCACAATACTGTAAGTTTCCAGTAAAGGTGGACATTCACACTATTCCATTCCCGAACGGCAGATGCTTTTGAGTGGACACAACTTTTACCATTTCCCTGATCAGATCATTTGCATCCCGTTACCCTCACTATTGCTCCTCAACTTGCTATCCTGAGAGTGGTCCCGTTTTACTTTCCTGGTTTCTGTAGTTATTACAAGCTGTGCACTCACATATAAAGAATTGGAGCTAAGCACCTCCAATAAGAAAGAACATGAGTCGTTTGTCTTTCTGAATCTGGATTACTTCACTCAAGATGATCTTTTCTAGTTCCATCCATTTGCCTGCAAAGTTCATGATTTCATTTGTCTTTACCGCCACATATTATTCCATAGTGTATGTATACCACAGTTTCATTATTTATTCAATAGCTGTAGGACATTTAGGCTGTTTCCCTTTCTTCCTTGTGAATAGAGCAGCAATGAACACAGTTGATCCAGTATGGAGTATGGTGTCCAGACATTCAGGCCAATGACAAGGAGTGGCATAACTGGGTCGTGTGACAGACTTATTGTTAGTGTTTTGAGAATTCACCTCACTGATTTCCATAGTCACCGTTCTCTTTAAATATAGGATCTCTGCATGGTCTGGAATTGTTAAAGAAATTAAGCTTGCTAGCCAACAAGCCCCAGAGTCAGTCTGTCCTATTTCTACAGCCTGAATGTTTTACTGAAGAGGACTATCAATATTCTCATCTGTATATTTAGGTTTGTCTGACCCCTGTGGGCCTTTCTAACTTCCTGCCAACATTATATTGTTAGCAAAATAATATTTTCATAAAAACTATTTATCCAAAAACTGGCAAACAATTAGCAATCAATAAACTTGTCTATTATGGTCTAAATGAAAATTAAAATTAAAATTCACAAGTGTAAAGATGAAAAAATTGTGAAAAAACAAACAAATTCTTAATGGATTTCAATAACTATCAGAGTCAGCATCAGTTAATCTACTCTATGAATATCTTGTTCCTTTTTCTTTCTTTACTCTATGACTTGGACAGTGAGTGGTTAGTAACAAGTTTCCCCATTGAATCCTTTCTTCCTCAAGGTTAAAAATGCCAATGTCTCTAAAAAGTTTAAATTCCATGCTAACTTGATGAGAATATATGTCTCATACAATAATCAGTAATCTAGATGAGAAAATTAATAAAAGCCAATGACATTCTATTTGAAAAACAGAGACTTTTTTTTATTGGTGTCTTACTTTGCTTCCTATTGCTGTGATTAGTCACCATGACTGAAAGCAACTTAGGGAGGAGAGGGTTCATTTCAGAGATAGCTTATTGCCCTTCATTATGAGAAGCTGAGGCAGGAACTGAAGCAGAGGTCTTAGAGCAATGGTTCTCAACATGTGGGTTGTGACCCTTTTGGGGTCAAACGACCCTTTCACAGGGGTTGCCTAAGACCATCCTACATATCAGATATTTATATTATGATTCATAACAATAGCAAAATTACAGTTATGAAGTCGCAATGAAAATAGTTTTATGATTGATGGCCACCACAACATGAGAAACTGTATTAAATGGTCACAGCATTAGGAAGGTTGAGAGCCACAGATGTAGAAGAACAGCGCTTAATGACTTGCTACCCATAGCTTGCTCAGCCTGCTACCTTGTACAACACCAGAGCACCTGCCCAGGTCTGGTACCACCCACAGGGGGCAGGGGCCCTCCTACATTGATCATTAATCAAGAAAATGCCATACTAATTTACCTATAGGCCAATTCAATAAAGACATTTTCTCAACTGAGGTTCCTCTTCCCAGATAACTCAAGCTTATATAAGCTTGACAAAAAAAGAAAAAAAACTAACTAACCATCACAATTGATGCAGAACTTTTCAAAAATAAATTATTTTCTGAGATCTATCCATCATAGTATTTTATTATAGCAAGCAGAATTATAGTAGATGAATATGAGGAGATAAATATGACTATCAAATTCTCATGGGATAATTGAAATTGTCTAGATTATCATACTAGTTGTTTCTATGCCTGCAAAGTTATAAACATTTTAAAAATCCTCTTGTGCATATGAGCCATCACTGACTGGAAAGGAGAAAATCTCTTCCAGCGTGCTTGTTGAAATCCTTACCAATTGTTTATGAGAGGTTCTGCTTATGAAGGAAGGGAGAAAAAGAGACATTATTTAACAACTGATTATTGACTTTAGCCATGTTGGAGTCATTAAATAATTAAGCCTGTTAATTCTTAAGCCACTAACTGACAAGATTATTTCCATATTCCCTCTCAGTGAATAAAACCACTTTACACCAAACACAGATATTTACTGAAAATGCTGAAATCAGTCTTTGGTGAGTCTTTACTTATCAGTGTCTACAGTGGTAGTGTTCAGGGATTTTTGCTCATTTGAAAATGAAGGGTTAGTTATATTCCTTGCAGTTTTGTTCCATGTTAGTGTTTCTTGCATGAGATGCATCTCTTCCCTTGATCTGGAATAAGTAAATAAAATGATATTGTGGGCTGCAGAGATGACCCAGTGAGTAAGAAAGCTTGCTGTACATGCATGGAACTTGGGGTTCTTATTCCCAGAATCCACATAAAGGTACGTCATGAATTCATATGTCTGTCACCCCTTGTGGCCGTGGAGACAGGTGCATCCTGGAAGCTTGCTTACTAGCCAGCCTAACTAACACACTAAGCCCCAGGTTCAGGGAGAGACTATGTTTCAAGGGAATAAGGTGGGGAAAGATAACAAAGGACACACAATGTGGATATTTTCCTCTGGCTTCCATAAGTATGCACTCATGCACATAAAACACATACACATGCTACAAAAACAAATAAAATCAAATAATAAGACTACAACAAGTGATAATTGCACCATCCAAGGGCAAAAATCTCCTCACTCTCATATTTTTATTTCTTTTTCTCCCAAACTATCTTGATGCATAAATATGACTTTTTGTTCTGAAAATCCTGTATTTCTTATTTGAAAAACATACTGTGTCACTATTCTTAAATTAAAATTGTATGTAGGTGTACTACAGAGAATTTCACAAGAATATCTAAATTGTCAGATTTAACCTCCTTGAATGTATAATTGGTTACACACTTGTAACTTCCAGATCCTCTAGTGAAGGTGTTTTAATGTTTCTTTTTTCTTTAGTGTATGAGTAGTTGACAAGTCATAATGGCCTCAGTAACATAAATACATGTTTATGAACACCTTAGAGTACATATTTTTGAATCCATTCTAACAGTGCCTTCAAAGCCATTAAAGTGTACCACTTCACAATACGGTTGAGGACACTTCCTAACACATACATTTCCAACTCCTTAACATTTACATTAGCAGTAGTAATGCATCATAATACTTCTGTATTGTTGCTGCATTTACAGACTCCAGTGGAAATAATTTATGTTCTAATTGCACATGTCCAGTTTTGTTTTCTCCTTTCCTTTTATTAAACATGTGTATAAATATGTAAATGTTTAAATGCGAGCAAAGGAAACAGAACTCTGAAGTAGACGCCAAGCACATTTTTAGACACTAGTATTTAGCAATCTGATTTAAGTACAATTAATGAAAGATAGATAGCTCTTAACTTAAGCTAATTTGAAGTATAATTATCTTTAAATATTCAAATAGTGTATATGTACATGAATGTTGCTGGAGATGATTATGTAAAGTATGTGATTTATGGCACAAGAAACATACATGAAGCACAAGTTGTGTTAGGGTAGGAATCGAACCTACAGAGCATACAGATTTGAGGTAAACAGAGCTTCCATTCGGATGTTCTTATCTCATCAAGTAACTGTGTTGATTTGGTTTAATTCATGAGAAGTCTAAGACATTAATCCGTAGTGCAATGGATTCTTAATGCATCCAATTATTTGATTAAGCTCAAGAAATTCTTATTGGATAACATATTGTGCTTTAATTTCTTTGATTTTTTTTCAGGGGATCCAAAGCAGATGTGAACCCCCCTCCTTCTTGACAAGTTCCAAACTTAGATGTTAAAAGCATGTTTATATTCTTTATTTAATTCTCCAGTAATACTCCATGTCTTTGCTTCCCAGTCCTCACTGATGCAAGTCAATGGGCACTTACACACGAATTTGATTTGTAGGATATACATATCACTTGGGGTGGGGGGTGGATGAAGTGGGTGTTGTATGTGGGTGCATATGAGTATGTGGGTACTTATACATGTCAAGGCCAGAGGACAACCTCTAATGTCATTCCTCAAGAGTAGACAGTGACTCTCATTTGGCCTAGAACTTGGTGAGTAGGCTAAAAAGTCCAGGAACCCATCTACCTTCCTATCCCCAGTGACGCCCGGATTCCAAGCGTACAACACCATCCCTAGCTAGCTTACATGAGTTCTGGCATTTTAAGTTGGGTCTTCATGCTCACATAATACGCACTTAACCAACTGAGCCATTATTCCAGCCTCTAAACATTTAACTTTTGAAATAGACACATTGTCCGAAACTCAGATCAAAGCTGATCCCGATGATAATTTAAATGAATTACTAATTAAGCCAAATGTAAACTTTAGGATTTCCTGTTTCCTTTTTGATTTCTCAAAACTACATTTTTTTGGCAAAGGAATTAGAGCAAGCAGACGAAGACAATGACAAAAAAAAAAAATCAACCATGATCCACCATCCAAAATAATGTCTACTACCCATCTAAAGATTATTTTGCATCTTAGTCATAGTATTTTTCTCAAACAATTATAAGCTAAATGCCATATTTTTACACTTGTTATTTGTCACTTTAGAGTGGTACATTTTCTTAATATTTTAAATTGTTTAGTAATATATTTTCATTCTTTCAAAATTTCATACATGTATGCTACTTATTTTGATCATATCCATCTCCCTCTTCCAGCCCCTACCTCTCCCCTAGGCCTCCCCAACACATTTCCCTCCCCATTGATAAATTGAGGATAGCTCCACAACCATGTGCATAGGGAAACACTAATAGGAATCATTGGGTTATGAAAAAGAGAGAGATTTCTATTTTTTATACAGAAATTTCCAAAGAAGGAATTTGGTTTTTTTAAAGTTGTATATAGTCAAATAAAATTATATTAGTTTTTGGTATACAACATTATATTTTAAAATATGTATTGGTACATTGAATTCTATCTAAATTGAACTAATGAAAATAGTTGAAAATTGACACACTGAAATTTCAATCTCATTACTGTTATAGTGCTTTAAAATGTACATAAAACTGTTCAGATTCAGTGTTTGAATCTCAGTATTTAAAAAGTGACATAACTAGAAGTTGGAATGATGGCTCAGTTGGTAAAGTGTTTGTTGTGTAATGTAATGACCTGAGTTAAATCTCCAAAACTCATGTAAAAAGGCCAGGGATGGTAATGTATGTTTGCAATCCCAGCACCATAAGATTGGTGGAGGCAGGAGGATTACCCTGCTTGCTGTCCAGCCAGTTTTGCCTAATCTCCAAGCTCTGGGCCAAAGGAGAGACACTGTATCAGAAAATCAAACAGCCAGCTCTGGAGGAATGACCCTGACGTTTTACCCTGACTTCCACGTGTATGGAATAAATGCACTGCTAAAATTCATCTGAATTCTATGTGCACAGTATAGGCATTTATGGAATAAAAGCACTGCTAAAATTCTCCTGTATCATGCCACCCACTTCTCTGTGTGCTTAAATAAACAAGCCTTAGGATTCAACTTGTGTTTTGTGATTTAGACATGGCATTTCAAGCAACTTTGCTAGATTTCTCTGTGTAACCATGAGCCATCCTGTTTGCTTGTGAAGGGAAGGAAAACCCTCCTGTTTCACTCATATGAATTCTCTTTGCGCCAGAGGCCACACTTCACTCCAGAAGAATGTTTGTTTATTCTGCCTCAGAGAAACTCGGGCATTTTTTTTTTTCTTGGATCGAACAACAAACATCTGATAATTAGATTTTTGTCCCAAGATAACTTTTGTTAAATAGTCTCGTTGGGTGGTTAATGTGTGTTATCTGGAATTTTGACTCTGAAATCTCAAAAATCACAACCGACAAACCCACTGGCTCTGAAAGATCAACATTCCCTCGTTATAACAGATCTGAGGACAGAGGAGCCTGATCTTCTGATGTTCCACTCGTCTTCCGTTCTGTGGCCAGAAGTCAGTAGGGAACGGAGAGCTAACAAACAGCCCTAGATCCAGATTTTATATGGAAGAAGAACTCAGGAAAATAGAAGGAGTGCAGTAGAGGTTACTCAGTAGCATGGGGAGATTTGGCAAACTTCTGTCTGCTTAGATCTTTTACTCACCCTACACTTGAGCTTCTCTGAATCTCTTTTCTCTTTATGGATGAGTCTTCTCAGGACCATGCCACTTGCAGGCATCTTCACTTTGACCCCAAGGAAAGAGGCCCCTGAAACCTCAAGGTCAAATTCAGAGGCAAAAGATGATATACAGAAAACAGGCAAGCAAAAAAATCAGACTACTGTTGTAGACTGTTGATATTTTCAATGGCAACCAAAGTCTAGCTCAAAGCTTGGGAGGAGCCTGGTATAAATTGATACTTGTATTTTTTTTTTTTTTTTGGAGAACTATTTGAAAAGTCAGCATGACTGAAAACCCACTACCATTGTCCCATTGTCTGAACCTATCTGTAATACATGTAGTTATTATTATTTCTTTTTGTTACTTCTTTATCACACTAATATTAACAATTTTGAATAAATCTGAAGGACATGCCTTGTCAATAACATTGACTTTATTTTCAATATCTAAAAAAATTTAACTGGCTCCAGTGAGGTATGTTTATAATACAAGGACTGTAAAGACTGAGAAAGGAGGATTTAAATGCCAGCTTCGCAGGACTATTTGTCAAGACCTGGCACCAAAAGAAAAAAAAAGAGAGAGAAAGAAAAGGGAAAGAAATAAGAAATTGTTCAAATATGTGTAACCTATCAGATTACAAGTCAGTTTGCACACATACCCCTGTATGATCAGTTCTAGTGAGTCCTGATGTCCTACAGGAATCAAAAACATTGTATGGAGCCTTAGAAAGGGTTATTAGTTCTATAACATGCTTCTAAGTTAGAAACATTGAGTACTTCATGCCACTTGCTTGAAAGGAAGTTTATCTCATTTCCACGGAGAGAAGCTCTAAGCCAATTAGTCTAATTCCATTATGTCATGCCTAAAAGTGCCATCTTTTAACGACTGAGAGGTTTATAATTTATTAAATCCTCGTGGTACAATATGGTTCCTTGAAATAGAACTCACTTTTATTAATTAAACAGGGGAAAATACATCTTTCTTGCAGTAAAAGAGAGAAAACACATTCTTTATAATATCAAAACTGATTGAATGTATATTTGTGGATGAAAATGATCAACTACTGGAGTCTAGAGAACTTAATTTATCAAGGGTAATTATACATATTTAACTGTACGCGGATAAAATCTTATTGTAAAAATGTCTAAATATAGAATATGCACATGTGGAAAGAACTGGGACCTCATCTTAGTTATTTTTCTATTGCTGAGAGAGAGAGAAAAAAAAACAACAACAACACCAAGACCAAGGCAGCTTATAGAAAGAGATTATTGGCTCTCACAGTTCCAGAGGGTTAGAACTCATGGCAGGGAGCATGGTGACAGGCAGGTAGGCGTGACTCTGAAGCAGTAGCTGAGAGCTTGCACACCTGATCCACAGCAGAAGGCAGAAAGAGAGCTAACTGCGAAGCTCATGGAATTTTGAAACCTCAAAGCCTGCCCCAGTGATATAGCTCTTCCAACAAGGTCTCACCTTTCAAATTTTCCTAAACAGTTCCACAAACTAGAGACCTGGCATTAAAATATGTGAGCCTGCGGGGGCCATTCTCATTTAGGCCACCACAGATGTTAAGGAGCACTTCAGGCATAAATTACAGCATGTGACCATTCATATAAACCTATGGCTCAGATGTTTCTGGATTGATACTGTCTGTTCCTCTGCCTGAGAAAAAAATTGAAAGGCAACAGGAAATAAACAATGTCTTTACTGTATGGTTTAGATGCGCCTACTCTTGTTGTGAGGAGTTCTTCAGGGCTCAGCCATGAATGATTTCAGTTCATGAACCATTATTGTACAAAGAGCAGACATCTCAAGTTTCATAAGATTCTGTTTTAAACCACAATTATCCCATTTCTCTTAAAAGAGACATAAACAGTGGCCCTGTAGTTTAAGAAGCTACTTGTCATTAGAGATAACTTACAGTATAGACCTATCTCTGGGAGTCCATTCCTCTCCTCTTCATTCCTTCTGTTAGACATCCAGTGATTGATTAGTAGTCATCACAGTATGATGTTGAGAGAGAAGAAAGCAAGAAGCCACGCCATGTAAACGACCACTCTCATTTAAAAACAGGACTCTCTGATCATTGAATGCCCCAGTGTATGATGGGTGTCTACCTCCACTTGGGAGATGCCACATGGGATAGTTTCACTCAAGACCACCTTTCCTATACATGCACATTCACAGACACAAAACCTGCGTGGATACAACCCACAGAGTCTGCTCGGTTTTGTGTGTCTGTTCAACTGTATGTTTTCAGAAATAAATCAGTGAGAATAAAAAACATACTCCTAAAATTATATACTATCTGAAACTACAACCACAAAACAGAAGATGAACTCCTGATGTGTACTTTAATTACTTTGGGAAACTCACATAATTTGTGAACTTACTTTTGTTCCTCTCTGGAACAGATAAGAACTATGAAGTCTGCATAAATTAAATCCATACAGATTTTTTCATAACATTTCCCCACATAGTGTGTGGGTTTTTTTTTCCTGTAGATAACTGATTTGTAGACTTCTGAAGATCTCTAAGCATGAGTTTTAAATCCCAGTCATTGAGTTTGAGTTTCTATTTTTTTTCCTCAGTCTTGAAATTTGTCCATCTCACTTTTCTTACATCTATCACTCTGCAGTGAATTCAAATATTATACTTCATTACAAAAGACATCAATTAAGATAAAATGGAGATCACTATTCATTATTTAAGAGCACACACTGATCCTGTCCCTTAAAGTTTCGAATGCTTGCCAAAATTAAATTGATATAAGTTGTGTGTTCATTTACTCTAAATTCATCTGATATCTCTAAAATAATGAAATAAATGAAGCATTTAATTTAAATGATACTTCATCTGTTAATGGTATTTGTGCCAATTTTCGATAGCTTTTGGTAGTGTTAATGTAATTTGACTTCTGAGCAATTAAGCAGTACATTTAGTGCTGGCAAAATGATTAATTAGAAATATTGGCCAATATGCCAAAGAAGTTAACTTTTTCTTCTCATGCAATTTTGTTTCAAAGTATAAAAATCTTAGGTCTGCAGTGCTTCAGGAGTGTATTGGGTTTGGGAAATTATACAGCCCAGTTGCCAATATGATGCATAAGTCATGTCTACTCTGAAAAACAGTTGCCCAAACCTAGTGTAACATACATATGTTCCAAGTACTTGCTGTATATTGAGGGGACAATATTTTTTAACAAAACAAAACAAATAAGTAATGAAAGAAAATCTGACATTTAGATCTCATGTTGATATTAGAAACACATTGTTGACTTGGGCCAATTTCTGTTTCCAGAGATACTGCGGTTTTGCAATAGACTATTAGGTAAAAAGAGGTTATGGTGGATCCATGCAGAAAATGTTTAATAGAAGTGTCCCTAGAACACAGAGTAGATGTAATAACAGTCAATATAGCCTCTGAGAAGAATAAGTATTGCTTCTAAGATTGGATCCCCATGAATCTTGATGAGAAGTGGATATCTATAATTACATAGGAGAATCGCTGCAAATAGTAATTAGGTATATAGTCACAGGATTAAAGGCATGAAGAAATATATATATATATATATATATATATATATATATATATGTATTAGTAGTACATAATCAGACCTCAATCATAAAGTACCTGAAATTACACGATGAATATTTCCAGAACAGAGGATAAGTGGGTCAACAGAGGAAGAACTGGAAAAGGAGAAGAAATTGTGGGAGCATCTTATCTAAAATTATGTAATGCAGAGCCCAAGAATCAGACATAGAGAATATTATTAATTAAACTCTTCTGTATTAGTCAAACACTTCAGCATCAATTTAGAAAAATTGAGTGACATGCCATAATATAATGACATTATTGAGAGGTGGTGAAAAGTGGTGCCTTTGGAGAAAGGAGGTCCCTAGTGTGTGTGTCCTTAGGACCCCACTTTATGTTGCTGTTTGCCTGTGTTCTCCATTTCCTTCTCACTCATGAAGAAGTTTCTTCATCATATGCTTCTCCTCCATGATGTTTTTCCTCACCTTGATCTCAGAACTATACCTCCAAATAATCATGAAATAAGCCTTCAGGAATTATGAGTCAACATAAATACTCCCTCCCTCAAGTCGTTCTGTCAGGGATTTACTCACTGTGATAAGACACGATAATTCACACAGAGGCCAGTCCAGATACCAGCTGAGTTGCTTAACAAAAATGGTAAGATGTTCCATTCCACTCTGGAATTTAAAATGCAAAAGCAAAACCTGGAAACAAAGCCACGATTGCATGAAGAAATGGGTTTTCCAATAAATTTCATAGTAAAGTAGTGGTGAGCATTAGGCTGGAGAAAGTCCTGCATTCAAATGCATACCTCTAATTTGCTTTAGTTTAGTGGTTGTATTTGAGCTACAATCTGAGTTTTTAAAAGTATGATTGAAAAGAGAATTATAGCTGATTCTTGACAGTCAAAATTCATGCAAACATTGCTTTTTTATTATCTGGGAGATCTACTAAGAGGTATATGTGGTTTGTTGATTTTTCTTCTTTTAAAAGGAGATCAAGTTACAAACTTCCCAAGAACTTTGGCTGTAATAGGTGAGAAACGATTTACCATGAAATAAATATTTACTAAAATAAAGTTTAACCATATTGCCAAAGTAGAAATCTCTCTCTCTCTCTCTCTCTCTCTCTCTCTCTCTCTCTCTCTCTCTCTCTCTCTCTCTCTCTCTCTCTCTGTGTGTGTGTGTGTGTGTGTGTGTATGTGTGTGTGTGTGTGTATCTATTGGTAGACAGAACCCAGAGCTGCACCTTGAGTCATGCTAGTAAGAGCTCTAACACTGAGCTATGTTCCTAGACCTCTTTACACGTCTATTTGAAAATATAGTCTCACTTAATTTCCCAAGGTGCTTTTGGATTCACTGTGTAGCCTAGGTTTGCTTGAACTTGTGACCCTTCTGTCTCACCCTTCCAAGTAGCTAGAATTAGAAGTGTATGCTAACTAAGTCTAGCTAAAAAAAAAATAGTTAGTTTAGGTAGAAATAATAAAAACATTGTCACATAAGTAAAAAATTTCTCCTTTTCCATCCAACATGCAAAAAATAAACAAAAACAAAAACACCTAAGCCTTCAGCTCAAATCTTTTATTTATTTCTTATTGTTGGATGGACATTTCAATGTGTTTCTGCTATTGAATAATTAAACCAACGTAATAAGAGATGGTAACTAATATCATTCTGTTCTGCTCTACTCAGCACAGGACACTGAAGAATTCTCTGCATTTGACTCTTTGCCATCTTATGATTTACGTTTTTCTAGTTACTTGTGCCAGTAATAGACATTGACAAAGGCCCAAAGTTGAGGTGGAAGTTGACCTGAGATCTCATCTAATTCGGTTTCTTTCTTCTCTCCAGGCTGTTTTGGTGAGACGGCCCGTGTGGAATCATGGTCACCACCACATACACTGCAGGTTAGTAGTCAAGTGTGTTCTCTTGTATCCTACTTGGTGGTAGTCCCCACTACTCCTTGTTTGTTCCTCCTGTATTATCACAGGGTGGCTGAGGTTGCATGAGTGAGGCCATCAGCTGTAAGGTGGGAACTCTCGTTCTGTAAAGTTGCTGTTTCAGGGCTTGGCCTTGGAGAGCTTTGTCTCATCCTTTGCTCTTCTCCCTACTCACAACACTGAGGTAACTAATCTAAGAACTTCATGGAGGACCCAGATGACATGAATAACTTCTATACTGCTTATAGCCTGCTTTATATGTAATTCCTTGGACTGAAATCCCCCCATGTCTGTACCCTCTGTTTCCTACGAAACCATCAACTCCTCAGTCTATCTCCTGTGCTATATAGGTACTTCCTGGGCACATCTTTCTCTGTGGCAGTTTATATTGAAAAGACATCCTTTTTGGTATGATTCCTACAGAAGGAATAATACTCATTTCTTACACTGACCCATTTTTTTAGTGTTCTGCAAACATTCCTTATGATAATAATTTTTGTGATCCACCTCATAGCAAATCACCCAGACCTCCTTCCCTTTCACTTTCACGTTGGCTTTGGACTTGGGGGGCATTGGCGAAAGCCATGATGGCTGCTGGGCCTTAGCCTTGCTGCTAGTGGTCACATCTGAGGTGACTGAGGACCTCCCACACCTCTGAAAGAGCCTGGAGTACCATGATGACCAGCATTGTGGCTGTAGTGGAGCTGATGAACGTTTCTGAGATTTACTCTGCGCTCACAAGAATGAATTCCTTATGCAAATTTTGAATCTCCAAAAGCTAAATATCAATATTTTTTAACTGGAAGCCTTACTTTAAACATAAACAATTAACAATTTTTTTTGTATGTTATACATACAATCAAAATCTACATGTACCTGTGTAGTGAGAATTCTAATTGTTCTTAATAAAAACCTGGAGTCAGATATGGGGTAAATGCTGAAATATCAGAGAGGTAAAGGAGCCAGCCATTAAAGAACTTCTTACCTATAGGAATCCTCAAACTGAAAGGGGCCAAGCTCCTGTCTCAGCCTACCTTATATTATTCTCTCCACCCAGCCATATCACTTCCTCTTTTCTTCTCCTAAGTGCTGGGATTAAAGGTGTGTGCCACCACTGCCTCACCTCTATGTTTAACTAGTAGCTAGCTCTACACTCTGATCTCCAAGCAAGCTTTATTTGTTAGGGCACAAACAAAATATCACCACATACCTGCATCACTTTTTTTTTTTTTTTTACAAGATAGGCAATTTATTAGGGATAACTCTCCAAGCAGAGATGATTAATGCTATATGGTAATTTCAATGGACAATTCCAACATTTGAGCTTAATGTAATATCAATAAAAACTGATTGTAAAGTTATTATAATAATAGTGGTTTATTACAGTTAATTATATGCAAGTATGCTCTATGTGTCTTTATGATTTTTATTTTTCTTTCTAGAAGGAATAGCATCAAATATGATTTATAATAGCTTGTGTGCACAAGTTTTGATACTTTCCATTACTCATTTTTATGCATTATGTGGAACTAAAGAAGGACTATTGGCTGTGTACGTTTTTTTTTATATCTATGACATACCAAACAATTTTTAAAGAAATATTTCTAGGCTACTTCCTGGAATTTTGGCATGGTTAAATAAACACAACAACAACAACAAAAACCAAAACCAGATAAGTAAGCAATCCCCCACCCCAGGGGGGAAAAAAAAAAAAAAAGAAAGAAAAATTCCTAATGTAAATGGATCTGCACAGTTCAAAGCCTTGTGGAGCAAAGGCCAACTCTAGAAGCTAGTTATAGCTAATGGCAGAGTTCTCTAGCTAGTGAGACCCTTGGGACAAGGTCTGTTCTGGTAGAGAAAGTAAGTTGACCTTTTGTTTTATAGTCTAATTTGCATCTAAACTTTCCACCCAGGGCAGGTTAAGACTCTCCTGATACTGGTCCAGTGATTGGGCAATCCACCTTTTCCCATTAGCATCTGCTTTGAGCCCTCCAGTGTAAACAATATTAGTGGCTGGGTTCCAGGAGTCCTTGGATAGCAGATACTCTCTTTGTTTACAGACGTTCTTTGATTCAAGATTAACATAGGAAATGAGAAGCTGAATGCCTTGGATGCCTGCCAGAAAAACAGGAGGGAAAATGGTTTATAAGAAAATGAGACACACTTTGGGTTTCTGGCTTGTTTATGTTTTATCATGATAGGGGAATTTGTTAAGGAGAATAGAAATAAAAGCTAGAAAAAGAAGCGTAAGAGGGAATCTAAGAAAGAATGATGAAAAGTTGAGGAAGAATGACAAAAACAACCACTGTGGATATGGATTGAAAGCGTTTCCTAAGTGGACTACTTACTTATGTGCTGTGTAATATATGTTGTAAATGTCAGATAGTTTGTATGTGACAACTTATCCTCCAATTGCAATGAATGTGAAGGTGCTGAGCATTTTATATGTAGTAGGACATCGTCTAGAATGGGGTCAACTCACAAGGGAAGACGTCACTCGGGGAGAGAAGCAAGCCTGACACTAATACATGCAAATTGAGAACTGTCTTGTTCATGGAGCATTGGAACTTTAAAATTAACTTCATTTTCTCGAAAGCTGATGAAGCCTCGGCTAAGCCAACTCACAGATTTCCCTTGAGCAGCATCTGTGTGTGATGTTTTGCACAGCATTGACTAGAATACTTGAGAAAATAACAAATAGTAAAGTATTTGGGCACACTTTTTTCAGGAGATTCAGTCCATCCAACTGTCTACTGATTCTGGTCCTAAGGTAAGGCAGACAATCATGACCATGGATGGCTGTTCACTTCATCAGTAGTGAGGAAGCTGAGGGGAAGAAAGAAAAGGGGTGGGGGTGGGGGAATGCCATCCAGGATTCACACCCAGTGACTTACTACCTCCAGCAACATCCTACCTTTCAGTCCCCCAAAGCTTCCCAAACAGCGCCACCAACTAGAGACCCATGTGCAGCACATGAGCCTGAGAAAGACAGAGAGTTTTTATATTCAAACCATAAAAATTATTCTAAACCAACAAATACTTTGATTGCAAAAAGTTTATCTGTACATTTTTTTCTTTCTTTCTTATTTTGTTTTTAATTTTTTTTGAGACAGGGTTTCTCTTGTGTAGCTTTGGAGCCTTTTCTGGAACTCGCTCTGTAGCCCAGGCTGGCCTCAAACTCATAGAGATCCACCTGCCTCTGCCTCCTGAGTACTGTGATTAAAGGCATGCACCACCACCGCCTGGCTATTAGTATTATTTTTACCATCCTGAGCAAAGAATTTTCTTTTCACAAAAGACTATAAGACCTCAGATTTTACTTAGATACTTCTTAATCCTGCTGGTTGAGAATAAGACCACTATTACAATTTAAAGCTAATTAAATATAGGTTGATGGACTCTCAGGCTAGGTCCATTCTGCAGTTTCCAGGCCTTGGCCCAACCTTACATTTTGCAGAAGCTTAAAAAGGCAAAACCATAATTTACAGCATTTCCCAGGTTCAGTCATGGGCAAGCATATTTCCAGGTGTATTTCCTGCCTGTGAACCTCCTGCCCACATGTGATCAAGCACAACCAGTGTAGTTACATCAAACAAACTTGTTCAGGGGAGTGAAACCATGTGGCTTGTTATCTCCCATAAACAATAGCTCCCAGCATTTCAGGAACTATCTGTCCTTGGGCAAGGAGCTTGCAGGTTAGAGGCATTTTTGTTTCATTGATCTCTTAGGCACAGTAATTAAAACTTTAAACATAACCTTGGCTCTCACATACTCGTTCTGCTTAATCCACCTACACTGGTATTGAATTTTAAATGCTTTCCCATTTTAACTAGTCCCTTTCTCTTAAGGACTAACTTTACACCCCCTAAGGCCAAAAAACTCAGCATGAACTACTTCCTGAATCTGGAAAAAGATAAAGACTCAGATGAGGAAAGACAGTGTCCTTGTACATGGTGATAAATTCAATCTGGCCTTGATGGATTAATGATTTATTTCCTTTCATTCATTTGATGGTTAGTGGAGACTTGAGTCTTCAGACAATACCTAGTTGTTTCTGCCTGCTTAAATACATTATTTATGAACAAGAATCACAATGTGGTTTTTGTTGGATGGAATAATTTTAAAAATATACCTGCGTATTCTGAGAATAGAGTGAATGCTACACAAATGTTATTCATATCCACAGACATTAAACTTCTATTATTCTTACAAATAAGCACACATAAATAATTTAACTTTTATGAAAACACTGTTTCTCTTGCAGAAATCCAATTAACTATAAATGATATTAAATGGTTTCTTGGTTGTTGGTTTTCTTTTTTTTTTTTTACTTTTATCTGATTATTTAACATAGGCATGGACCTAACATCTTATTTCACTGGATCCTAGGTACAGTCTACTCAAGCACGTGATGGATTGACAAAAGAATCAAACACTGAAGTGTGGTCCCTCTAGCATCTGTTATGAAAGATGCCCCCAGGGAAAGGAGAAAACATACTTCATGGGTAGATATAAACACATGGAAATTTAAAAGCATAGGTTTAGATGAAGTCAGTAGCATCCAGTCTACTAAAAATAAAGCAAGAAAGATAAGTGATTATCAGCAAGCAGAAATGTTTTTCTCTGCACCTTTTCAAGTCCACCCATGAAATCAGCTTATTATCAGTATTAGGGGAGCTGTTAAGAAATGGTCATGATTTCACTCTGGCATTTAAAGGCTTTTATCCTCACACGTTTTCGGACAAACTCAACAAAATAATGAAGCTCAGAGTGAACAGGTAAGATTCAAACTGAATTCAGATGTCATAAACCAGAAAGCCATTTTTTTCCCTTTTATCTTCAATACATGTTGTCACATTTGTCCATGTCAAAATTATCATCCAGAATAATGTGAGGAACACATCGCAAGTACCTTGTAAAGCTGAAGTTGTACCACTTATTAACTTTGAATTCAAAATAGAAAATTGCTTCATAAATCTCTCAAGCTGACCAACAGAGCAAATATCTTTACTTTATCATTGCACCATAAATGTATTACTTAATGAGCCAGAAAATGATGGTGAAGCCTTACATTTCCTTTTATATTTTTTTATTTCAAGTCACTTGAGAAACTTTTAAACAAGTCACTACAATTTCAACTTAAGTTGAATTTATGTGCTTAATGTGATTGAAACTCTGTGTTTCTCCAACGTCTACAGTTTTATGAATTCTGTATATTTCATTCCCCATGGATTGAATGATGTTTTCTTTGATGGGACTGTCAGAGTCTCATTCCCAGAACAACAATGTTTACATTCTTAAACTTATTTAAAAATAATAGACGAATTGAGTCCCATCCCCTAACTCCAGATGGTACCCCTGCTAACCCAAGGGCCACTCCTGCCAGGGAAATAAGTAGGCTGACAGTGGATGCATACTCTCCTTTGCTCCTCTAGATCCAATCCCCTAAATCTCATCCCCAGCTCTGTAGCAGAAACCCTGCTCCTATCCCCTTTTCTTCTTTGACCTCATCTGCAACAGATCACAAAGATCTTCTCCCCCATCTTTCCTTTCCTAGCTCATCCCATTATTCTAGCCTCCATCCAATACCAGCAGACATAACATGGGAACACACCAGCTGAGCAGGCCAGGGAAACGAGTCCACAGAAAATTTCTAACCAGTGAGCACACAGACACCACCCTCTCTTCAAGCACAGGGATGAAGCAGAAACCCAGTAACAAAGCACTAATCCAACAGAGACAAAAAACAGACACCACCACCCAGACCTATAGTCATCCCAATCCTAGCTGTCTAAATGTCAGCTTGAAAATGCAATCAATGTAGATCTCATCCATTTCTCCGTCATTGGGTGATCCCCGTGTCTTTCTTGGGGTTCTGTTTTCCAGGTAGCCTCCCTGGTGATGTGAGTAGCAGTCCAGTCATCCTTGTTCCACATCTAGTATCCTCCTATGATTGAGTACATACCATGTTTGTCTTTCTGAGTCTGGGTTACCTCTCTCAGGATGATTTTTTCTAGATCCATCCATTTGCCTGCAAACCTCATGATGTCATTGTTTTTCTCTGCTGAGTAGTATTCCATTGTGTATATGTACCACATTTTATTTATCCATTCTTCAGTTGAAGGGCATCTAGGTTGTTTCCAGGTTCTGGCTATTACAAACAATGTTGATATGAACATAGCTGAGAAAGTGCTCTTGTGGTATGATTGGGCATTCCTTGGGTATATGCCCAAGAGTGGTATAGCTGGATCTTGGGGGAGATGGATTCCCAATTTTCTAAGAAAGTGCCATATTGATTTCCAAAGTGGTTGTACAAGCTTGCATTCCCACCAGCAGTGGAGGAGAGTTCCCCTAGCTCCACATCCTCTCCAGCATAAGGTGTCTTCAGTGTTTTTGATCTTAGCCTTTCTGACAGGTGTAAGGTGGTGTCTCAGAGTCCTTTTGATTTGCATTTCCCTGTTAATTAGGGATGTTGAGCAATTCCTTAAATGTCTTTCAGCCATTTGAGTTTCCTTTGTTGAGAATTTTCTGTTTAGTTCTATAGCCCATTTCTTAATTGGACTGTTGGGCATTTTGATGTCTAATTTCTTGAGTTCCTTATATATTCTGGATATCAGTCCTCTGTCAGATGTGGGGTTGGTGAAGACCTTTTCCCATTCTGTAGGCTGTCGCTTTGCCTTGTTGACCGTATCCTTTGCTCTACAAAAGCTTCTCAGTTTCAAGAGGTCCCATTTATTAATTATTTCTCTCTGTGTCTGTGCTACTGGTGTTATATTTAGGAAGTGATCTCCTATGCCAATGCGTTCAACACTACTTCCTACTTTCTCTTCTAGCAGGTTCAGAGTAGCTGGATTTATGTTGAGGTCCTTGATTCACTTGGACTTAAGTTTTTTGCACGGTGATAGATATGGATCTATTTGCAGCCTTCTACACGTTGATATCCAGTTATGCCAGCACCATTTGTTGGAGATACTTTCTTTTTTACATTGTACACTTTTGGCTTCTTTGTCAAAAATTATATGTTCATAGGTGTGCAGATTAATGTCAGAGTCTTCAGTTTGGTTCCATTGGTCCACATTTCGGTATTTATGCCAGTACCAAGCTGTTTTTATTACTGTAGTTCTATAGTAGAGCTTGAAGTCAGGGATCGTGATGCCTCCAGAGGTTGTTTTATTGTACAGGATTCTTTTGGCTATCCTGGGTTTTGAGTGGGGGTAATGAAGGGTGAGGGTCGAGGGAAAGAGAGCTTGGGGGAGTGGGAGATCCCAGCTGGATCAAGAACAAAGAAGGAGAACAAGGAATAGGAGACCATGGTAAATGAAGACCACATGAGAATAGGAAGAAGCAAAGTGCTAGAGAGGCCCACAGAAATCCACAAAGATACCCCCACAATAGACTTCTGACAATGGTAGAGAGACAGCCCGAACTGACCTACTCTGGTGATGGGATGGCCAAACACCCTAATTGTTGTGCTAGAAACCCCATCCAATGACTGAAGGAACTGGATGCAGAGATCCACGGCTAGGCCCCGGGTGGAGCTCCGGGAGTCCAATTGGCGAGAAAGAGGAGGGTTTATATGATCAAGAATTGTTGAGATCAAGGTTGGATAAAGCACAGGGACAAATAGCCAAACGAATGGAAACACATGAACTATGAACCAATGGCTGAGGGGCCCCCGACTGGATCAGGCCCTCTGAATGGGTGAGATAGTCGATTAGCTTGATCTGTTTGGGAGGCATCCAGGCAGTGGGACCGGGTCCTGTGCTCATGCAATGAGTTGGCTGTTTGAAACCCTGGGCTTATACAGGGTTGCGTGGCTCGGCCTGGGAGAAGGGGACTGGACCTGCCTGGACTGAGTCTACCAGGTTGATCTCAGTCCTCGGGGGAGGCTTTGCCCTGGATGAGGTGGGAATAGGGGGTAGGCTGGGGGGAAGGCGAGGAGGGCGGGAGGGGGGAGAACAAAGGGATCCGTGGCTGATATGTAGAACTGAATTGTATTATAAAATAAAATTAAATTAAATTTAAAAAAATGCAATCATTACCACCTTTGCTGACTCCTCATGGGATGTCTTACCTTTTTGAAAGAGAAAATGGGGGGTGGGTTAGGCGGGAAAGCTGGAGGGAGCCAGAGGGAGGCTGAAAGGGGGCATCTGTGGTAGGTGTGTAAAATGAATAAAAAATTCTTAAAAAAGAAAAAAAATGCAATCAATAATAGCCAGGACAATATGTCTTCACTGAAGCCCCACAACCCTACCACAGCAAGATCTCAATATTCCAACATAGCTGAAGTCCGTGAAAAAGACCTAAAATCATCCTATATGAAGATGATTGAGGCCCCTAAAGAGGAATTGAATAAATCCCTTAATGAAATCCAGGAAAACATAAACAGTGCAAGAAAATGAATAAAACTGTCAAGACCTGAAGATAGAAGTAGAATCAAGGAAGAAAACCCCAAGTGGGGCAATGCTGGAAATGAAAGCTTTGGGAAATCAAAGAGGAACGCCAGAGGCAAGGTTCACCAACAGAGTACAAGAAAAGAAAGAAAGAATCTCAGGCCTTGAAGATACGATAGAAAAAAAAAAATAGATAACCTAGGTCAAGGAGAATGTTAAATCTAAAAAAAAAAATAAAAAAAAAAAATAAAAAATTCCTGACACAAAACATGCAGGAAATCTTGGACACCGTCCATGAAATGATCAAATCGAAAGATGATAGGAAAAGAGGAAGGAGTAGAATCACAGCTCTCCACTATACCTTCATGTCCACCATCACAGCTTCATAGTATGCCCACTTGGGCGATGCTTATACAGCTTCAAGCTCTTCAATCCATTGCCCAGCCTGCCATGCATTCCTGGTAGATACCGTGTCCCATAACTCATGAATCCCACACAGAATAACAGTGGATGCAATAGTGAGCATGGCAGTAGTCAAAAGGATGGATGAGGCAATTCTTTTTTTCTTTTTTTAAATAATTATTTTTATTTTATAATTAATTTAATTTTACATATCAGCCAAAGATTCCCCTTTCCTCCCTCCTCCCACCCCCCCCCCAGCTTTCCTCCCCAATCCACCCCCCATTCCCACCTTCTCCAAGGCAAGGTCTCTCCTGGGGATTCAGCCCAGTCTGGTAGATTCAGTTGAGGCAGTTCTAGTCTCCTGCTCCCTGCACCAAGGTTGAGCAAAGTGTCCCAGCATAGGTCCCAGGCTCCAAAAAGCCAGCTCATGCACCCAGGACATGTCCTGGTTCTACTGCCTGGGGGCCTCCTAAACAGTTCAAGCTAATCAACTGTTTCACTTAACCAGAGGGCCTGGTCCAGTTCCATGGGGGCACTTCAGTTAGTGGTTCACAGTTCATGTGTTTCTGCTAGTTTGGCTATTTGTCCCTGTGCTTTTCCCATCATAGTCTCAATATCTCTTGCTCATAGAATCCCTCCTCTCTCTCTCTCTCTCTCTCTCTTGCTGGTTGGATTCCTGGAGCTCCACGTGGGGTTTGGCCATGACTCTCTGCATCTGCTTCTATCAGTCACTGGATGAGAGTTCTATCATGATAGTTAGGGTGTTAGGCCATCTGATCACCAGAGTAGGTCAGGTCAGGCACTCTCTTGACCATTGCCAGTAGTCTACAGTGGAGGTATCTTTGTGGATTTCTGGGGACGTCTCTAGCACTCTGCTTCTTCCTATTCTCATGTGGTCTTCATTTACCATGGTCTCCTATTCCTTGTTCTCCCTCTTGTTCCTGATCCAGCTGGGATCTCCCACTTCCCCAAGCTCTCTTTCTCCCAACCTTGCCCTCCATTACCCCCACCCCCACTTCCAGTTTGCTCATGTAGATCTCATCCATTTCTCTGTAGCTGGGCGATCCTTGTGTCTTTCTTAGGGTCCTCTTTACTAGGTAGCCTCCCTGGAGATATGAAGTGTAGTCTGGTTATCCTTTCTTTGCTTTACATCTAGTATCCATTTATGAGTGAGTACATATCATGTTTGTCTTTTTGAGTCTGGGTTACCTCACTTAGGAATCCTGTACAATAAAACAACCTCTGGAGGCATCACAATCCCCGACTTCAAGTTCTGCTATAGAACTACAGTAATAAAAACAGCTTGGTACTGGCATAAAAACCAACATGTAGACCAATGGAACCAAACTGAAGACCCTGACATTAATCCACACACCTATGAACATATGATTTTCGACAAAGAAGCCAAAACTGTACAATGTAAAAAAAAAAAAAAGCATCTTCAACAAATGGTGCTGGCATAACTGGATGTCAACATGTAGAAGACTACAAATAGATCCATATCTGTCACCGTGCACAAAACTTAAGTCAAGTGGATCAAAGGCCTCAAGATAAATCCAGTTACTCTAAACCTGATAGAAGAGAAAGTAAGAAGTAGTCTTGAATGCACTGGCACCAGAGATCACTTCCTAAATATAACACCAGTAGCACAGACACAGAGAGAAATAATTAATAAATGGGACCTCTTGAAACTGAGAAGCTTTTGTAGGGCAAAGGACACGGTCAACAAGACAAAACAACAGCCTACAGAATGGAAAAAGATCTTCACCATCCCCACATCTGACAGAGGGCTGATATCCAGAATATATAAAGAATTCAAGAAATTAGACATCAAAATACCCAACAGTCCAATTTAAAAAAAAAATGGGCTATAGAGCTAAACAGAGAATTCTCAACAGAAGAAGCTCAAATGGCTGAAAGACATTTAAGGAATTGCTCAACATCCCTAATCATCAGGGAAATGCAAATCAAAATGACTCTGAGATACTATGTTATAGCCATCATAATGGCTTAGATCCAAAACACTGAAGACAGCTTATGTTGGAGAGGATGTGGAGCAAGGGAACACTCCTACACTGTTGATGGGAATACAAACTTGTACAGCCACTTTGGAAATCAATATGGCACTTTCTTAGAAAATTGGGAATCAACGTCCCTCAAGACCCAGCTATACCACTCTTGGACAAATACCCAAAGAATACTCAATCACACCATGAGGAGGCAATTCTTATGACATATTACAATGTCCTTATTTATCTGTAATGATGGAAGGTACTTAAGCTATTCCTCAAAAGAATACAAAAGTCTACCCCTCACTTTGTCCTCCCACAGGTCTAACAGTCACCGCCTCTTGTGAATCACAAATTATGTCAATCATGTTGTTTAGTTTTAACTCACTAGGGAAGATACAATGAATCCAACAAGGAAGTAAAAGCCAAAAGTTGAATGTAAGTGCTAGTTACCTTTCCCACAGAGCTAAAGTCAGAGAAATATTCTTTCAGGTTAAAGTTCAAACATAATAACAGCCCAGAATCTTCCCTATTCATTTATGTTTATTGCTTCAGGCTCAATCAGAAATATCTTAACAGATAGAGGCTGCTTCCTAGTTTCAGTTCCTATAATGTTTCTTTCTAATGAAATGGGTGTTTTCACTGAATGTTTTGGATATGAAATAATCCAATTTCGTTGCGACCTTGTTTTCTATGGTCTATTAAGGGTTAATATTAAAAGAGATTAGAATCATGCATGATCTTCATATAGATTTAAGAAAAACATACATTGCAGACTTCATTTCACTTTATTAATGGCAAATCTAGGGAGTTAACACATGTTGTTCAAAGGAGAATTCGAAGAACAAAATAATTTGGAAACCAGGAATACTAAAATAACCTTGCAAATGGAAGCAAAAGTGTTTTTCACAAGTGGGGGAAGTATTGTCTCACTGCGTAAGAATTACTTGGCATGCCTACAGATAAATTTATTTTGCATTTCTCTCAAATGCTTGCAATTTAAAACATAATAAAATAAAGCAGTTTCCCTTAACTGTGCTGCTGTCACTCTCCAAAGTTGCAGGGAGCCATGCTCAATGGCAGTCTGAAGAGTTTCAATGGAAATTTCCAGAACATATCACAACTATTTTAATGATTTGATGCATCCATGAGAATCCCGAAACAAATTAACTTTGGATGAAGAGGCACTATTTTAGCTCAAATGCATAAGAAGTCCAGATAATATGACACAGAAGACAATGCTCCAAAACTTACTGTATAATGTCCCACAGGAGACATGCTATAATCCTTGGCTCATTCTAAATTCCCAAGGATCAAGAAGCCAAGTATATGACCGTAATACACAAAGAATTTCTTTCATCCTCTCTTTTTACATGCCCATGATTTTAAACACTTACTCTGCTCCTTTTTGCTGTCAGGATACTTTCAAATGGTCCTGATGACTCTCTCTCCTCTTTATTTTCAAGCCTTTTCACTTCCTGCTTTCTTCTCCAGACACATTCTTGCAGACTCTCTTGATGGAAGACATAAGAACATAGTCCACCCAAAGCATTCACCATCCAAGGAAATTCTGACCAACTCTTCCATTGACGCTTCATTTTCTTTCTCCATCTCCTTAGGACTTGACATGTAATTGATTTAAATTGCCTCAGGCTAGCCCATTCATGGTCACTCTATTTCTTTAAGACACATTTGTAAGTATAAAAGTAACATGCAGGCCACTTTGTAGTGGATTTCATTGTTAAGGATAACTTCAATGGACTTTGCCTCTTATTCCATACTTACAGCTTAAAGAGGACTCGTGTGCATACACCTTGGGATCTTAGCTCCTAAGGGGTCTTTATTTAATCTAGTATCTGATCTCTTTATATATACTTTGCTAGCTGTTTGTTGCTTACTTTATGCTCCAATGAAGTCCTTCACCAGTAATATCTCTAATAGCTTTTCTGAAAACAGCTCTTTTTTCTCATTGTGTA
Organism: Peromyscus eremicus; assembly: GCF_949786415.1. Lineage (NCBI taxonomy): Eukaryota > Metazoa > Chordata > Mammalia > Rodentia > Cricetidae > Peromyscus > Peromyscus eremicus. Next base: position 28,849 of record NW_026736464.1, read on the forward strand.
GATAGGTTAGTACCTGATACAGAGATAGGCAGGTGAGCAGACAATGGAAACTGTAAGACCTGATTTACATCCAAATAAAATCACTTCCTTCCATCAAACTAACACAGATTCTTCTCCAATTTCATTCACTTCTCCATGTTCCAGTTTAAACTAGAGATAATTTTGAAATGTACTTGATGACTTCCATTCTTTTCTAAATAAGTTTAAATACATGTGTCTAACTACAGTGTTTAAATCTCCTCTTTAGATATTTTTATTAAAGACACTGAGATTTTCTTCTGTCTCAATCTAAGGTGATCATATATTTTTATTTAATAATCGTATCATTTTATCCCTTTATTAATGAGTTTTTTTATTTTGAGATAATTAAACTATATACCAGGCCTTTGAATTATAGAACTAAAATTAGAACTTGTAAAATGTACAAAATAAAATTTAGACAGTGTCTGTATGAATGTATTGTCTGCATTTCATGGGAGCATAATAAAGTAGAAAAATGCATAAAAACATTATTTTTCTAGCCTCTAGCTGAGTAAACTTTAAAAGACTGCATGATCAAGTTTTGTTTGCTCTGAGCTTAAAAATTCGTAGAAATTAACAACTGCAAAGTATCATATAAGTGTTGTATGTATATCACTTGAGCCTCTCATACCATCTACCCAAGGTGGCATTATGAGAAGCTCCTGAACATGCTTTTAGCACCAGACATACCTAAAGTCTGATTTCCCAGCCAGTATTCTTGTCAAACTCAAGCCAGTGTCAGCTATTTCCTGAAGACTTATTTATAGGGATGGAGAGAAGACTCAGCAGTTAAGAACATGTGTTATTCTTATAAAGGATCTGATTTCAATTTCCAGAACTCACAACTGCCTGTAGCTCCATCTCCAGGGAATACAGTGGACTCCAGGCACCTGCGCTTACACATGCACAGACTCACATACAGACCTCTGTAGCTAGAGTTTTCCTGCCTGGCCCACAGTCAGGACAAATCTGTCACCCGCCAGTCCCACAGCCTCTCAGACCCGACCAAGTAAACACAGAGGCTTATATTGCTTACAAACTGTATGGCCGTGGCAGGCTTCTTGCTAACTTTTCTTACAGCTTAAATTAATTCATTTCCATTCATCTATACCTTGCCACATGGCTCGTGGCTTACTGGGATCTTCACATGCTGTTTGTCATCATGGCGGCTGACAGTGTCTCTCTGACTCAGCCTTCCACTTCCCAGCTTTATTCTCCTCCTTGTCCCACCTACATTTCCTGCCTAGCCAATGGCCAATCAGTGTTTTATATATTGACTAATTAGCAACACATTTGCCATACAGAACATCTCACAGCAGACCTGTACACATGCACATAATTAAAAGATACAAATAAATCTAAAAATGATTTCTTTATAATTTGCTAATATATTTGGATTCATAAAGGGGTATGTAAGGGTATATAATTCTAATACATATTTCTCCTTTGATTAAAATCCCAATGAATGAAGAGTTTACCTAATGAGAGCTACTGCTGGAATAGTTACAAATAGGAGATTCTTGTACTGGTATGATTGACTGAATAGTTCAATCCTTCTAATCCATTATTTTCAAAGAACTGTGCCAACTAACTGATAAATGTAAGTGTGAGGCTCAGCCTTACATAAATGATCGAAGTGAGTGTCTCTTACTATTTCTCTACACTTAGAATTTGATGACCATTGACAAAAAGTTTTGAGCCCATAATGTTGATGACAGACATGGTCACAGACCTACTTGAAGTATATAACTGCTGATAGGAGAAGAGGGTAAGATGGGCACTGTCCTATTAGTGTCCCCCTAATATCTAGTGTAGACAGTACACATTCAATAGCAAAAGTAAATCTCTCCTTTCAGAATGAGTTAATTACATAGGAGAGGCTAACTATGTTACTCATATAGTCAACTTTTATGCAGCAGAGTTCTGCATCACATACCATGAAATCAGTAGGCCTGAATAGACAAGTTCTGGTACATTCCAATGTTAAGATTCAAGGACTGAAGGAGTAAGAGCTTTCTTTCTTTCTAATCAATGCTTTTTACTAGAAAACAATTCCAAGAACAACTTTGCTACAAAATATTTTAATAATATCTTTAAGAAAGATGTCAAGGGAAGAATATGATTTTTAAAAATACGCCAATGTGATACAATTGGAAAGAGAGAAGATGGAGGTTAGGCTTTAGATCATGTTTGTATAAGAAAATTAACTGGAGAGCTGAGAGTAGAGACCACAGGGTAGGGCTGAGAAGAAGTAAGTGGAGCTAAAGATATATGACAAATTCAAAATGGTGGCAGAGTATCGAATTGAGGGACATTGTTATGTGATCAGATAGAATTGCTCATGTTTACAAGACAAAAGTTGGAGAAAAAAGACGAACATCTTCCAAGGACCCAAAACCTTTTTGGTGCAGTTCTGTGAATTTACCTGATTAATAAACTCTGTATCATACTCCAATATTTTATGATGAAAACTAAGTCTCTTTAAATTTTTGAAATAAAAAAGGTAATACAGGCAGATGCCCATGTATGGGAGATGTAATAATGGTCACGGGTTATGGAGATAGACCCTTTTAAAACTAAAGAGAGTGAGAAGGTATATTTAGAGCTGTAGTTTCAATTATTATTCAAATGAGAACTACCTCTACATATTTAAAAATTTTTGATATTCTGGTCACACTTCTGCCCAACTTCATCATAATATGTTGTTATAAGAAACAACCAGTGATTTAAATATATGTAAATACTTTTCAAAAGGAAGAGCCAAGTTTGAGTGTCACTGGTATAGATCATGGCTCTCAAACATCTATGAAATACTAGTTCTAAAATATATATAAGACCTGGACAAGCCAAGACTGTAGCTAGAGTTTTCCTGCCTGGCCCACAGTCAGGGCAAATCTCTCTCACCCGCCAGTCCCACAGCCACTCAGACCGGATCAAGTAAACACAGAGACTTATATTAGTTACAAACTGTATGGCCGTGGCAGGCTTCTTGCTAACTGTTCTTATATCTTAAATTAATCCATTTCTATTAATCTATACCTTGCCACATGGCTCGTGGCTTACCGGGATCTTCCCATGCGGCTTGTCATGATGGCGGCTGGCAGTGTCTCCCTCTCAGCCTTCCACTTCCCAGAATTCTCCTTGTCCCGCCTATACTTCCTGCCTAGCCAATGGCCAATCAGTGATTTATTTACTGACCAATCAGCAACACATTTGACATACAGACCATCCCACAGCAAGACAAACAATTTGGGGGAAATTTCTCTTCTATAATTTTGTTCTAGTTAAAAATCTAAGTGGACTAATTAGCTCGTGAAATTCCAGGTTAAAACACACAAGCAAACAAAAAACAATAGCGGAAGGGAAGCCAATCAACAGTTTTACTCAACTACAAACTCTCTCAGCTATAATAATGACTGTCTTGGCAAGATATGCTCATTGGTGCAATAATGGCATGAATGCTTTGGGAGTAAACACCCACATTATGATTAGATTTAGTCCCCTTAACAAAATGAATTTACGCCTAGTACCATAAACTAAGTCAAGAACCCATGGTTGGGTGTGTTATAGACCCCTATTATTCTGCTAATAATGCACCCTCCATGCTTATTGTTATACCCATAGATAAGCTCAGCTCTCAACTCTCATCAGAGAACCTTCCTTGTGTAATATATGGCAAATATTACCAATAATTACAACTGTATAAAGCACAAAGAGAAAGAGAATTGCCCCTGAACAGGATATCTATATCACATCCTCTTCCCTGAGGTCAGGGATCAACCTGAAAGAGAAGTAGAAAGGTTGTAACAGCCAGAGGTAGTAAAGAACTGCCACGAAAATGGTGTTTTCTGAACACAATAGAATTAGAGCTGTTAGACACATGAACCCAGCAGTTTGACTGAATGCATAAGATAAAGCCAGGCAAGATTCCAGCCTTGCCTGGGGAAAGAGTCACAGAGTCTCACCACAGCTGAGGAGTTGCTGAATGGATACCTTCTAAGGGATAGAGAGTCATTTTTTTTTAAAGTATGCAGCTCCTAATAGGCTACACATGTTCTCGTGGACAGACCTACTCCCATGTATATTGTGAGTATGAAGTACATTCAGTAAGTTTAAAAATAAAACTGAGAGGGAAACATGATGGATGGAATTATAGGAAAATTGGAGGGAAAGAAGTAAGGGATATATTGAATCCAAACATACTATATTTGTGTATGATATCCTCAAATAAATTTAAAAAATAAGCTTCCATTCTTTCACACCGTCAATTCCAGCATTTCCTCAAACTTATAACTAGAATTTGACTTCATTTTCCTTTAGAGTTTATCAACTCTAAAATATGAGGAAAACATGAGATAAACAAAAACAAGATTATACATGGACATTTGTATGTGAAATTAATCTTTAAAAAAAGAGGTAGGACAGACAAGACACATGCTAAATAAGCATGAATGGGACTATGAATGTAAAATTACCTCAAAAAAGAGACAAAATAATAAGCTCTGACCAGTATTCTCACTTATCACTCCTTCAGTGACCAGAGGTCAAGTGCAGATTAAAACAACAGTGCAATATAAGACACTTTGAAAACCAGAAATCCAGGGCTGTAGCAATAGTTAAGTGGTTAAAAGGACATGATACTCTTCCAGAGGACCAAGATTTGATTCCCTGCACCCACATTTGGTGACTTGAAACCACCTGAAACTCCAGCACTCCAGAGCATGGGATCCCATGCTCTCCTCTAGCATCTGTGGGCAACTGTACTCAAATGCACATGCTGACACGCATAAACACACACACACATTATTTTTGCAAAAGCCTTTAACATTTTTTCCTGTGAGAGATTTTCCACATTATCTTTTTTTAAATTGAAAACAGATTTTTTATCTCATACAATATCTCCTGACCAGAGTTTCCTCTCCCTCCACTCATCCCAGCTCCCCCCTTCACCCCCTGTCCCCCAGATACACTCACTTCCCCTCCCTTCACTTCCCTTCAGAAAAGAGAAGTTCTCCAGAGACAACAACCAAACACAACAAAATTAGATACAATAAGACAAGGCAAAATCACTCATATTGAGGCTGGACAAGGAAACCCAATAGGAGGAAAAGAGTCTCAAGAGCAGGCAAAAGAGTCAGAGATACACCCACTCCCACTGTTAGGAGTTACTCAGAAACACCAAGCTAATAATCATAACATATATGGACCTGGTGTAGACCCATGCAGGCCCTGTGGTTGCCCCTTCAATCTCTGTGAACCCATGTTATCCCTGCTTATTTAAGCAAGTGAGTCATATTCTCTTGGTGTCCCCCAGCCCCTCTGCTTCCTACAATCATTGATCCTCCTCTACTGTGGGGTTCCCCCAAAGAAACTAAATAATAATTAAAAACCTAGGAATCCCAAATGCTAGTCAGGGTGGGAGCAGATATTAGACACTTGGAGAGAGACCACATTCATGTAACTTTTATTATTAAAATGTTGATATAATTATCCCAATTTATTATCTTAAATTAGGCTCTACTTATGTACACACAGAGAAAATGTTGAATGTATGAGGTTTAATACTATTTGTGGTTTGGGCCGTCCATCAAATTTTCAGGACATATCTTCTGAGTAAAAGGAGAACCCGCTGACAGGGTATGTACCAGTAAATCAGGATGAAGGGACAGTGCCATGCAGGAGTTTTACTATTAAGCCTCACTCACTGTGGGATTGTATTTTGAAAGAGGCCTACATGGAGACAGCATGTCTGACCCATCATTTTCCCAGAGAGTAATGTATCCAAACCCATCACTTCCAGACTCTGGTTATGTGACAGGACAGCTGTCTATCTCTTTCAGCTAAGCTTTCATACACAAGTACAGCCGAAGAACAGAGCGGAGTGAGATTCAATTGTTAGTCTGAATGTCACTTTCAGAAGGGAGAAGTTAATAGGTCTACTTGTATCATTAGTACATCGCTTAGACCTCTAAATTTCAGAGTCTAATGTCACAGTAAAATAGCCTGAACAAAGATAGTGAAGCCAAGCACTGAGGATACGTGTGAAGAGTATCAAGGCATCAAGTTTCCTGCTCATTCTCACAGTGCCGCTGGGTTAGAGTTTGAGAAAACAGATGGTCGTTTTCTTCCCCTAAAGCCCAACAAAGCTCAGTTCACTACTTACTCAGTCACTCAGTCAGATGATTATGATCATAACATGGTCTTTCAGACACCTGCATTTTTATGAGCCTGGGATGCAGTGTGTAGTTGTAATAATATCATGTTCTTTTTTTTTTTTTTTTTAATACCTTAAACAAGGACAAGAGTTAAAGGAGACTGGGTGGAGCTTTGGTTACAAGTGCTTGCTCAAAAGAAACAAGCTACTTGGAATCTTAAATTATAACTTCAATAAGCGACATTTCAACCTTGAGCTGCATAATATAATAATTGTATTGCATAATACAATAATCTATAGTTTAAAATTGCCCTTTTAAAAAGCTTTATTTCATTATTTTAACCATTTGCATGTGTTTGGGTCTTTGAGTATGGTGCCCATAGAGGTCAGAGGCATACAATCCTCTAGAGCTGGAGTTATTGGTGGTTGTGAGTTACCCAGTGTGAGTGCTAAGGGTTAAACTTGGGTCTGCTGCAACAGCATTATACAAATTTAACCACTGAGCTATCTCTCCAGACCCTATTATACAATTTTAATAAAAATATTATGAATTATTTTAAGCATCTCAGTGAGAAATGCCTAGTTAGAGAATTGATCTATTATCCAAATATATTACATTCTAAATCTTTTCATGAAAAAAGGTAAAAGACATAAGATCTTCATACATAAATAGAGTTTTCAAATGTGTAATCACAGATGTCACATAATTAATTAAAGAATACCTTACAGTTACTTGTGCCACTATATACTCAGATTTGAAGTGTTTTCCTTTGCAGGGAAACAGGGGAGAATGATCGTAAACCTCCCAAGAAAGATGAAAGGCTCATTGGTCTTCAAAGGGGTTATATAAACAGTGAAGAAGTGCTGGGGAAGAGGACACCCTTATGTAGTAACTGCCTGCTAGTTGAAATCCAGCCATGCATCCCTCCTGAGCTGTTGTTCATGCTGGGGTAGGTACTTCCTCACTCAACCACCCCACTCATCCATGTTCCTGTAAGTAATCCCAATAAACCCATTCGTTTGTCAGGCTAGGCTTGGGGAAAATTATTTTGTTTTGCTGTGGTATCAGTGCTCTATCCAGGCTAGAGCTGTGCTCTTGTCTCTTCAGAAAGAACATGCAACAATGTCATAAATAACCTTCAGTTTTACTTCAAATAGTTAAAGGATTAATATGAGTTTTAGTTTATTACATAAATATTTCAGATGTACAAATTGAAATGAAACAAAACAAAATGATGAGATGTGCTGATTTTTCATGTGTTATGTAATGAACAAGGGGATGATACACTCTGTTTTCCAACTCTGGCCACTGGAGGATTTTAAGGACACAGAGTCAATGATTTGTAAAAGGATACAGGATGCCTCTGTCCTTATTTTATGCGGTGTGAAATGACACAGGAACTTTCTAAACAAGATTTGCCCAGCTTCATTGACAGTGCTTTCATGCTACACTTTGTTTATATCCTGCTCAAGCACTGAGGTCCAGGGGAGCAATTCAGTGATTATATTTCTTGCCATTTCAATAGAAAAAAAAAAAAAAAAAACACTGAAACAAAATTGAACTAGCAATTGTGATTTAGTCTCCAGGCTTTTGCCAAGAAAATATTAAAGCCCTTTCTGTGACTGTGGTTGTCAATATCCCCTAAGCAAATTTACAAATCAGATATATACACTAATACTTTAAATAGTATAAGGTTCATTGATTCCAGAATCTTTTGTTGATGGGAATTCCTAAAGTTTTTGCCAGTGATATTTCCAATAATATGATAAACACTCTGTATTAGTTTGGGTTTTTATGGCTGTGAAGAGATATCATGACCACATCAACTCTTATAAAGAAAAACATTTGATTGGGGTGGCTCACTTACAGTTTTAGACGTTCAGTCCATTATCATCATGGCAGGGAGCGTGGCAGATGTGGTGCTGGAGCTGAGAGTGCTGTCAAGTTCTGCTGCTTACTGGTGCTGGAACATGGCCCCCTCACTCAATTACATCTTCACCAGATTTCTGTCCTTTACTGCCTAAGTTTGGCTATCCTGAAACTTTTTCTGTAGAGCAGGCCAGTCTCAAACTCAGAAATTCACCAGCTTCTGCCTTCCCAGTGCTGGGATTAAAGGTGTGCCCCTCCACATCTGGCTCTAGGCTTTTCTTTAGTTCTTTTTCACAGATTAGAAACTTAGCTGGGTGGTATCTTGACCTGAGGTCACCACTCCTTTTATTCCATTTCTTAACCCATTTATCTCCTTGAACATAGAATTTAACTCTATTCCACTTCTTGGTGCTCTTTTTATCCTCAAAATTTTCATTTTGTAATTTACCCTGCTCAACTTGCTCCTTTTCATTATAAATCTTCATTAGAGTTACCACTAAAAACTACATGGTAGAGTCTATACTAGGCTGTTTTGAGATTTCTTCTACCAACAGAATTAATCCAAAATTCTCCACTTTAGCCTAAGGAGACTCTTCAGACAAGGGCAAGAGATAGACATTTTTTTTCCATGAAAATATCCCAAGAATGATCTCCAGGCAACGTAGTAATATTCTTCTCCTCTGAAACTTCTTGAAGGAGGCCTCGACAGTTCAAATAACTCATAGCACCTCTGACTTCCATATTCCTACTAGTATGGCCCATTAAGCAGTGCTTAAAGCATTCCATTGCTTTCATAACCCAGAGTACAAATGACCGAATTCCTCCAAATAAACATGTGATCAGGCCTATCACAGCAATACCCCAGTCCTTGTCACCAACTTCTGTCTTGGTTTGGGTTTTTGTTGCTGTGAAGAGACATCATGACCACAGCAACTCTTATCAAGTAAACATTTAATTGGGGTGGCTTGCTTGCAGTTTTAGAGGTTCAGCCCACTGTCATTATGGCAGGGAGCATGGCACATGTGGTGCTAGAGCTGAGAGTACTATATCTTGCAGGCAATAGGAAGTTGATTGACACACTGGGTGGTATCCTGAGCATAGGAAACCTCAACGCCCACCCCCACAGTGACATGATTCCTCCAACAAAGCCATCTCCACTCCAAGAAAGTCACACCTCCTAGCAGTTTCTCTCCCTATGGGATTATGGGGGCCAATTACATTCAAACTACCACACACTCACTTATGTTTTTATTTATTGGGTAAGATATGGAATTTTCCACTTATTCAAATACCACATTTTCATCCTCAATTGAGCTTGCACTCATAAATACTACAGAGAAGCTAGAGAACAGTCTTATCATCTTAAAGATGATTTGTAGTCTGCTAAGTGTCAGTTGCTCCAAGGTTCCCTGCTGGCTTAAATCTTTATCCCCATGCAGCCTCCAGGTAGAAGTAAATGTGCCTCATACAATGTAAGTCAGTGGTTCTCAGTGTTGTGACCTTTGAACACAGTTCCTTCTGTTGTGGTGATTCCCAACCATAAAGTTATTTTTTTTTGCTACTTTGTCACTGTAATTTTGTTACTATTAGGAATCATTATGTAAATATCTATTTTGTTTTGTTTTGTTTTGTTTTGTTTTTTTGTGGTCTTAGGTGAACCCTGTGAAAGGGTTGCTTGGTTTCCAAAGGGGTCCTGACCCCTAGGCTGAGAACTGCTGATGTAAGCGGAACTTTCTTCAACACGAACTAAAGGGTAGGGTCTCACACAACTTCTTTGACTTCAGCCTACTCATCTGTAAAGTACAAGTGACAGGGTATTACTTCACAGAATGATTTGGTGATAAACAAGATATTCATGTTCACAATATTAAGACTGTAATACAATATTCAGAGGCAAGGCATTTTAAAAGTAGTGTGTGGATGACTTTATAATATTCCCAGTGGCCATTAATCTTTAAATTTAAACATTAATTAAACATTAATCAATATTCAATTTAAAACTTTCAAAAAAGGTGTATCAGGAAGTTAAGATGCCATCTTTCTCAAGTGTCCCAGGACCCCCAATAATGATACAAAAGAGTTTTCTTTCTGTGAAAGACAGCAAGAAAATGGTATAGAACAGCAGGCTCCTGGAATCTATGCCAAGATCATGATACCACTTTAAGAGCAGTTGCAATTTTTTTTTTTCATCCTTGGAGAACATTTCAATTTGCTATTCTTAGATCCTCTAAAGTAGAACAAGTCGTTGATCTATGAATAACTCTTTAAAAATTCAATTGAAAAGTTTAGACATGAAAAAATATTCATTTAATTCCAACAAGAGCAACACAAAGATCCCTCTGAAGCTTTTCAAGGCAAACTTCACATTGCCAGTTAATATCAATTCACAAAATTTTAGTGGCATGTGTGTTATGGGGGTAACCAAATGCTTTATATTTGTTCTGATGGCCTGCTTAATGGAAAGGAACTCATTCCTGGTAATGTAAATCTGTCCAAAAGCCACTGACTAGGATTCTCATAAGCACTAGGAGTAAATCTATTATTATTATTAGTTAAATGGATATAGTATCAAACTACCTATTAAACACATATCTCTATACTCCTATATTAGTGCAACTCTCAGTCCTCATAAGAAAAGGGTCTTTGTTCAGTGGATGATGTTTAATACAAAGATTCACAATTGGTCAAAGTATGGAGAACACAATTCAGTAGAGCGTTCAGTAGTAAGTGGGATGCCTATAATCACAACTCCTAACCACAAGGATCAAGGAATATTGCCAGAGTGGTGGACATATTGTAAAAAGATAGAGGTAGGAAAGGACATGGATGAAACATTACAAGCAAGCCAAAATTAATGATGAACCCATTCAGCATTTAAGCATGGATAAGGGAGTCATATACAAGTTCCCACCTCTAGTGAAGGCACTATTGGCAGTTGATGGCTAATGGAATGATAGTCAATTTTTTAGGGGTGTGGTCCCCTATAAGTTAACAATGCTCCAATGAATGACCCTCTATCAATGCAGATGTGTAGAACACTAATTTGACTCAATAAATATAATGTTATTAAAGAGAGAAGCTGGGTATGGCAGTACATACTTTTAAGCCCAGTACACAAGAAGTAGAAACAGGCAGAAACCTATGATTTCCAGTCTAAACAGTGCTACATAACAAGACCATGTATCAGAAAGAAGAAGGGAGAAAAAAAGGAGGAGTAAGAAGAGGAAATGAAGTTGCAAAGGAGACATGAGTTGAGGATCCTAGGGGAGCTGGAGGCAGGACTAGGTGGAATATGATAGAAATACACTATATGTTTGTACAAAATTCTCAAATAATAAAATAACCTTAAGTAAAAAAATTTAATAACATGTTTCCTTTCAAGGACCTTTTTACAAAGGCCTGTAGAATTGTGAAGTTGAGTATATTCTTTGACTGTGACAATTTTTATATGTGAAATAAGTATCACGTAATGATACTTTATAATTTACAAAATATGGTATCAGCCTGACATTTCCCCATAAACTGACAGTCTTTTCTTAATTCACAGAATATTGAATATTCTGAGAATCAAATATGTTCAGGAATTTCTACGTTTACTGCTTTGTGAGTTTTGAGGGCTTTGGTTGCTGTGTAGACAAAGAGAAACACAATTGGGGATTCTGTGGCATGTAATGAGGAGAGATTCCTGGATGAACGAGAACCTTAAAGACTAACAAAGAACAGCAAGCATTTAGAAAAGCAGTCATGAAACGATGTCTTTCTGTTCCTCTTTATTGAAAACATAAGCAATAGCCACAGACATCTCTGCAGTCATTTTTGTGAAATTTTGAGGACAAGAAGGGCAAGGACAGAATATTGTACCTCATTGAGAGAGTGTTTAGAGGTCATCAAAACAGGCTTTGATGAAAATCTATATTTTATAACAACATATCCTTCACCTAGTCAAGAGTTATCATGGTTATAAGGACACAGGGAATGGCTGAAGCGCTTTTTCACTTGTGATGAATCATATTGACATTTAGCAAACAATTATTGGGCTTTCATTTCAAAACATTCATACATATAGTCAAATTCACAAGAATGCCCCCTATTCTTGCTCTTAGCTTTGCCTGTGTTAATATTGTTATGAAACACTATGCCTATCATAGTTTAATATTAAATTCTCAAATCAACTGTGTAAGAATTAATAATATTATCCATATTAATTAGGTTTACTTAGATTTTTACCTAGGACTTTTAAATATTCTATGAACCATCAAGACATCATATATATATATACAATGCTAACAAGTTCTGTTAGGTTTCTTTAAACTGTCAATTTCTATAATTCTTATGATAAAGTTTACTGTTTCAAGAGGCATTGGTCAAGGGCTTGGCAAGGTTGTGTACACATTTAACCCCAAGACTTGTGAGTTTGAGGCCAACCTGCTTTACATAATCAGTTCTAGGCCAGCCAGGGCTACTACATACCAAGAACCTTCTTTAAAAATAAACAAACAAATAAATAAATTATCTTGATCAAAATACCAATCACATTTGCCAGTGGAGATAAATTGTCATGTAGTGAAAAGTAGCCTCTAAATCATTATTTATATGAAGATACCATTGCACATTAGATAATAATACATTCACTCTAATTATTGGGGTTTAGAGGTGTGCAAATGTGTGACCAATTATACCTGGTTTCTGCAATTTTAGAGACGGAACTCAGAGCTTTTTTATGTTAATCAATCACTCTACTACCAAATGAGTTTTATCTGTGGCCTGTCAACTACCATTATCACAACTAGAAACCTTTAATCCAACAATTCATACATTCACAAAAGACCTTCAACATTCAAAATAATCTTGAGAAACAAAAAAAAAAAAACACTGGGAAAGTCAGAATACCTGATTTCAAGATGCACCACAGAGTCACAGTAGTTAAAAACCTATGTTACTCATTAAGTGTAGCTAAGACAACTTTCATGGGTTTTCAAGGTTATCAACTTGAGTATATCTGAAAACAACTAAAACCCAAGTCTCTGGGTACACTTTTGAGGGATTTTTCTTAATTAAGTTTTTTGAAATGGGAAGAACCACCTTTAATCTGGACTATATTTTCTACCACCAGGTTATATAAAAGACATGGAAGAATGTAGCTTTTCCTCGTTGCCTGCTTGCCCTCACTCTTGCTGGTAAGTCCATTCCTTCACTAGCATTAGCACCTAATAGTTTGGGATTCTGGCATATCCTGAAAACCACTTGAGACCTCTAGCTTCATGGACTGAACAGCTACTGATTCTTGGACTTTCCATTGGTAGACATATTGTTGGACTAGCCAGACTACAGCCTGGAAGCCATTCTAATACTGTCCTGTATAGATGTATAGACTTATAGACTGCTGGCTCCCTTGTCCCAGAGAAAAGAGAAAAGCTGCTTACATGCAGTGAAGAAAATACAAACCACAATTTTCAAAGTTACACCCCATCTTACTAACGTTCTTTGTAGAGCATTCAGCTATGGACTCATCATTAGCTTACTCCACTAATAGAGTTGAACTCCATATAATCACTATCTGGTACCATGATTTCAAAAAATCTTAAAACTTCCTGCCAAATATTCAATGATGTGATACCTTGAACCTTCTTCCATCAGATTAGTCCACAATCTTTAACCAAAGCCTCATACAGAGTCTTAAATTATAGGAAACTTTATAAAGCTGTTCAATAGTAAAAATCAAAAATCACACGAATGCTGGTAAGCATGCAGAGAGGAAGAGACTGATACACCATTAGTTGAAATGTAATTTAGGACAAGTATTTTGGAGTAGAGTAGAGAGATACTTCAAAAAGTTAAAAATAGATCTCCCATGTCATATAGTATCCAACATCTGACTATGTCTACAGAGGAAAAGATGTCCACACACCAATAGGATAGGTGCAATGCCATGCATGTGACCATGATAGTCAAAACAGAAAGATATAGAATCAACTTTGGTCCTGTCTCATATGCAAAGGCTAGTAAGGAATTTGAAAGCAGATTAGTCATTGATGGAGATTGGAAAGGGTAGAAAGGATTGTATGAGAATGGGATTTGGTCTATATACACAATATACAGGAATATATATATCACACTAACTTCATTAAGGTATGCAGTTAGTGAATGCTAATAAAAGAAGAAGCATTACTTGATCAAATCAAATCAAAGTTGTCTAATGTTTTCTCTAATGCAGGTTATGTTTTGTAGGGATTGGAAACACAGAGGCTAAGTCTAATTTAAATCACATATTACATGTACATACTATTAACATGAATAAGCACTGATGATAGTAGCCTGGGGTAGCAATTTTCACTATGGCAAAATCACTCACTCTTTTTTCCATGTTCCTCATTAAAAGAAAAGCACAATGCAAATTACACTTTGGCCAAGATGCATCTACATGAGCTAATATTTTTCTGCATGAGAGATGTATGACTTACAGGTGTAATTACTTAATAACTATATCCCTATAGCGTTCTACATTTAGATCTTGTATATTTTCCAAAGCTCTGTGTGTTGAGGACTTGCATGCCAGCTACTATTGAAGCAGTGGGAAATCTATGGTGGCCAATGGCTCATTTCTCACCTCTATCCTATTTGTATTTAGAGCATGTCATATGAATCAAGGTACAGAGTCCACCGCCTATTGGATTCTTTCACTGAAAAACACTTTTAAGATTCATCCACCGATCATGTGGATTGAAAGTTCTTGTCCTTTTGTCATTGGAAAAAAGTATTCTTTTGTATTACAGTTTCACAGTTTGTTTATAAATTCATCCACTCAAGGACATTGTTATTGTTTCCATGTTTTCAGGACTGAACAATGTTGCTGAAAGTATTTGTGTGTAGGTTTTGTGTGAGTATACTTTCTATATAGATGGATAATTAAAGATAAAAATGTTTAGTCACACAGTCATACAATAAAGTTATGTTTACATTTAGAGCAAATTGCCAAAAGGGCTTACAAAGACTCTGTACAACTTTGTCATCCCCATTAGCAAGGAGTGAGAGTTCTAGTCGTGCTCATTCTTAGCCAGTGACAGATGCTGAGAAACTTTTGCCTTTTAATGGGTATGCAATTGTATATCCTCACTGCTTTAATTTGGACATATTAATAACAAATGATGTTGACCATCTTTTCATATGAGCCTTTTGTAAAGCTCATGATATGTGTATATAGCCAACTTACCATTTTTATGTTTCATAAATGATTCTTCTATATTTGTACAAATATCTAAATATTAATATCTAAACCCAAGTTTATGTACAAAACTTGTAGAAGAAAATAGATCTACTCTAACTCTGGGTTTAGGAGTCTAGGCTTTTTATAAAGAGTGATCTGATTTGACAGATCTCAATGGCTATTCTTCCTTCTATAATCTTCCCCTCTTTCCATGATGGAACCATGGCCACATAAGATTCTTACCAAAACAGCAGCAAAATATTCCTGTAATGAGTCTCTCTCTCTCTCTCTCTCTCTCTCTCTCTCTCTCTCTCTCTCTCTCTCTCTCTCTCTCTCTCTCTCTCTCTCTGTGTGTGTGTGTGTGTGTGTGTGTGTGTGTGTGTGTGTGTGTGTTTGGGTCTCTTTGACTCTAGCAGGTACTATCAATTTGTCATTTTTAAGGTAACTTACAATAAGCTTTCAGGAAATAATCATTCAGCCATGCATACAACTTTACAGATTCCAAGAGCTTGTCAGTTAAACCTTCGTTGTGAGCTGTGTTTCTCTGTGCTTCTTCCTCCAGACTTGGGGGGATTGTGATACCGTTTCGTTGATGTATCCAAGTAAAGTTGTCAGGTTTGTGTTTATTTTGTTTTAAGGATGTCATTGATGATGTTAGAGCTCTTGCATGTTGGAGCAGAGCTGAAACCAAAAGCTTCATTCTCATTCTATTAACTTTTGTTTATCTGAACCTTGACATAGTTTCATACTAAAATAAATCCGTAAAGAAAAAAAAAAAGTTTAGAATTCCATTCTATATGATATTGATCATTTTCTGTTTTACAGTATTTTTAGTTTGCAGTATCTTACATAACATTCAACCATCATAGCATCAACAATAGTTAGGAGGCACTAAGTAAAATATCATCTTTTTTCTATTGCAGAAATGGAATATTTACGACAGTGGACTTATTTGGTATCAAACAGCCAGAAGGTAGCAGAGATAAACCATTTTTCTCAATAGTTCCATCTATCTATCTATCTATCTATCTATCTATCTATCTATCTATCTATCTATCTATCTATCTGTATGTCTGTCTGTCTGTCTGTCTGTCTGTCTGTCTGACTGTCTGTCTGTCTATCTGTCTGTCTGTCGACCTGCCTATCTATCTATCTATCTATCTATCTATCTATCTATCTATCTATCTATCTATCATTTTGGTCTTTCTGAGACAGGGTCTCTCTATTATGAAGCTCTGGATGTCCTGGAACTCTCTTCAGGCTGTTCTTGAACTCACAGCCTCATGCCTCAGCCTCATGAGTGCTGGGATTAATTGCCAGTGCTACCATGCCCAACTTGAAAACTTTATCCTGAAATATTGAATATATTCTACTTTTGAAAAAAATGCAACACAAAGACTAGAATTGCCACATCTAAAAATGAGCATGTTCCATTATTTCATGGATAAATCTCACATATAGCAATTCTTTTTGCTGCTGTGCTTATTCTGTGGTTAAAGCACCAAGTGAACATAATTGGGTAGGTTAAATATTCAGGAGACTAAAGGAGATAATCACCATTGGCTTGTACTGGCAAAAATTTGTTCATTATTTAAACAATTTACTCTTTCTTGATTCTGAATTATTGTGGATTGTACTCTGGCATCTAGCTTCAAATTGCTGGATGAAATATTGAGGTGTAAATCCAAAATTTGGCAATACTTGTAGAGAAAATTGAAACCATATTACATTAGTAAGTTCAAGGTCCCAAGTGCCTGGGTGTTAGAGCTTTGTATGGAATTGGAGAATAAGCAACCCTGTTTATAGTCCTAATTCATCAAGTCATTGCCTTGGCAAAGGAGCAGGAGTTCTTCTAATTAGTGCTTTACCCAGATCTATGAAGAGGTCCTTCATCTTTTGAAGTAAATGCCGACATTTGGCACTCCTTTATTTTTCTCCTTTACTTGACACATTTGCAGTACTTCAGAGTACAAATCTGAGGACATAAGATACATATCTGGTTACTTTTACCTCCCAGGTATGCTTCAGCACCTGGCACATAGTTTGTATTTAATATTGTTGTTAATTATTGGCAACATGGGACACATCTAAAATCTCTGAATGATATAAATAAATTAATGAATTGTTTTGTAGCTCTATGATTATAATTCATTCCACAGAAAAGGGGCTACAAGGTATGGACCTAGTTTTGTATATACTTATACTACATATAGAATATGAAACATAGGATAGAAACCATAGAGAAAAGAATGGGCCACCAAGCCACACATGAAAATACTTCAGAGGATATAGTTGGCATGGTAGTGTATAACTATATATATCAGGAAGTTTAGGTTGACAGTAGACGATGTTGATAATGATGTAGACTTCACCTAAGTGTTCAGGAATAGAATTGAAGCTAATACATTAAACTGGAAAGCCAATTTTAAATGTACTTAACTTCTACTTTTCCTACTACATACCTTCTGAGCATCATGATATCAAGATAATCTTTTTAAAAAGACAGAAAGGAAGATTACTCAACATTATGCCTTCAAAGTAAGCTCTAAGAGCCCATTGCCATGCCTGTAATTATGAAACCTGGGGTCCATAGCTGTAGGGAATTTTCTTACAATTGTCCTTACATTTCCATGGCTATTGTTCATAGATGAAAATGCAAAGACTCAGAGGAAAGAACATAGAGGTGAACATGGGGTGGTTCACTTGATTAATAGAGATGACAAATACTTTGGGACACATCATTTTGGACAAGGGACAGAAAAAAATGTTAAAGAAAAGAAAAACAATCTCACAATGGGATAGGAAATCCATACAGAAGAGAATGTTCATGACAACCAGTCTCTAATGAGTGGATCCTATATCCTGAACCAAGAAATTGTGTGAGATATAAGTCATTGTTCAAGGACAAACTGTCACTGTTAAGAATCCTAAACATATTGACTAATGAGCAGATAGCTTTCTTATACTCTCATCTCTGGCAAGAGTTTGTTTCTCATTCATGGTTGTCGTAAGTGATTGATTATCCACTGTGTATAGTAACTTCTTCTGGTGCCTACAAGTTTGTAAGCCCATCCTCACTTGCCTATGTGTAAATCACTCCTCAAGTAGAGAAATTATGCAATAACCCCACAGAGTGTAATTGTAACTAAGAAGTAACAGGGTGTTTTAATATTTATCTATTACGCATGAATTATTTTAAATAAAGCTTTAATTTTCTGAGGTAGGTTAAATTAGTTACAAACCCATCCTCAGTGAAAACCATCTTCAGTGTAAATCTGTCATGAGTTTATATCAGAAGTGCTTCTGCCATAGGACACAACATAAAGAGATGGCCTTCATTTACCATTGTCCCTCAGAAGTCACCAGAAACATCATAACATTCCAACTAAGCTGTAGTTAAGAAAAATGTCTTTTCTATCATCTCTTCAGCCATTAGTGGATAAGTAAGAAGAGGAGAATATGATCTGGGAGGAACAGATGCCTTCCCTATCCATTCACTATTTGTAAATCTGTAAGGATATAATAGATAATGCACTGGCCTGATGAGACCAGTGATATGGCACATATGTATTTAAAAAATAAAGTTAACAAATATTTGCTGACCTAAGAAAGTGTAACATTAGTATGCATCAATTAATGCTACTTACAACTCCATTGGCATTTCCCAACAAAAATCTGGGTACAAAATAAACTAAAGCATTAAAAGAAAAATACAAATAAAATTTTAAAACTATTCATTGGCTAAGTGGGGAAGATTGTATGTCAAAACTTCCATCTTTAATTCACTTGGACCATCTGTAATACCAACAATACCTTCATTTAAGTCTTTATCATGTTCACACTCATAACTGGACCAAACAATCAAGCTGTTGTTCACTGAACATAGAGACAGATAAAACATGGGCTGTATGAGCAATGTCTGTTTGCTTCATATTCTTAGGAATCAGCTGCCCTCACCAAGAACAACTTACAACCCAATAAAGGGCATGACATTTTAAGAGGAGTTTATATCAGAAGTGCCTCTGTCCTATGACAAACATAAAGAGTTGGCCTTCATTTAACATTGTCCTTCAGAGGTCACCAAAACATTATAACATTCCAACTTTGTTGTAGTTGAGACAATGTCCATTTTATCATCTCTTTAGCCTTTAATGGATGAGTGAGGAGAGAGAATTAAACTATTTTTATACCCATTGACAGAAGAGGGATCCCTAGTAAATGATAAACTAACAAAAGGGGTAACAAGGTCACCTTTATTCAGGCTCCATCATGAACAGATGACCCAGAATCTTCAGAGTGGACCCAGAGAATTATGGAGTTGGATTCCAGTGAAGAAGACCAAGCTACTGAAGTTCTGTGAGAAAGTAAAATCACAGAAAGTGTATGAAAGGCAAAGGACACCAAAGCACTGTCCCTGAGAATCAACATTTCTATCAACAAGACTGGGAGTCATGGATAACTCACCTAACTTCCATATTCTGGAAGTTAAAAATGGCATACATGCCACTTATGATTGTTTTTGTTAGGCATTTTATTCATATTTTGCTTACACCTCCAAGTTTGAGTGCATGTAAAATTTGTCAATTCCCTTTTTAAAGTACCTAATGGTGATTGTAAATTTATTCAGGCCAACAAAAACGTTAGGAAGGATATGTTCTTTCTTCATCCTGACTCTTCCTGTAAGTCAGTTTCAGCTTGTCAGTCAAACAAAAACATGTCAAAGACATGTCTGGAGTGAGATACTCATTATACAAATAAGATAATTAATATTTTAATTTATTTTTATGATGCTTCCAAGAGATGCTGAGTAGGCTAGCCTGACTGTTCCCAGGAATCTCCTCTCTCCACCAACACAGAACTGGGGTCATGAGTGAACTAGGTCCCTTTCTTTTAACAAGGATTATGAGGACCAAACTCAGATCCACATGCTTGGACATAGAGCGTTTTTTCAGTTACACTATTTCTATAGCCTTTTCCCTCACCCTGCTTTTTAAAGTTCATACTTGAGTAGGTCAAGAGAAAAGAGGACAGCTGCAAAATTCACTAACTAAGTAAATTAGAGGCTTCAAATAGTTATCAAGCCCAAAGTCAACTTTACAAAATCATATCTGTTTCTCATTTTGACTTCTAGTAGTCTTACACTACTATGTTGTCAAATGTTAAAAGAATAACTTTGGAAATATAATTAAGACAATTATAGAAAAATGAAGTGTCTTTGCTATTCTTTCTCTTCTGTACCTCTAAAATAGCACTATTGACAATTGGCTTGCCATCTGTTCAAACAGCATAAAAGTGTAAAAGTTTATATTTTTCTTTTTTTCATATTTTTTAAATTGATTCTTTGTGAATTTCACATCATACACACTAGTCCCACTCATTTCCCAGTCTGTCCATATCTGTCCTCCACCCTTGTAACCCCCCAAAGAGAAAATTTAAAAAAATAAGAAAATAAAAATTAAAGCAAAACAAACAAACAAACATCTTACTATGGAAGCTGTGGTGTATCATGATGTGTCATATTATGGGGATTTATTAGGGCAACTCCATGTAGTTAAAAAGGAGATTTATTTTGGGGTAACTTACAGCCAGTAAAGGGGTTGGTTACAGGATCCGGGAGAGGTGAAGTGCAGTCCAGCAGTGTTCTCTGGAGAAATCTGCTTGGCCTACCATCCAGCATCCAGGATCACAAGGAACCAAGAGCACTGGTACATCCAGATCTCAGGTCTTAAGGGCAGGTCATAGGTAGGCATGGCAGTTACCAGAAGCATCACTAGGGGTACTACTTTCAGGTCAAAGCTAGAACAGATACCCACTACAGTGTCTCACAGTATATCCTTTTGTCCAAGCAGCTTTACTTTGTAAATGTTCATTGCAATGAGTCATTGGTATAGTTCAAGGCCTCTCATTTCTGCTCCACTATCAATACTGGACCCTCACTGAGACTCCCCTAGGATATGCTGCCATTGCCCTGAATCATGGAGATCCTACAGCTTTGGTTCTGCAGGACCAGACATTTCCTGTGCTCCAGCAGTTCATGGACAGACAGGTTAGATGTTGGGGTGGGCAATCTCAAAGCCTTGGACCTGGGCCTGTACGGTAGTGGTAGCTGAGTCGGCAGCCGACCAGCTCACCTACACCCACATCACAAGGACCAGCTCTCCCAAACTGCCCAGTGAAGGGTGGGCTCAGCCCTCCTGCACCCACATCACTGCTGGCACCATCTGGGAAAATGATTACATAGATAGTCCTCATGACTTCATGAGGTTTTCTCACTGATAAAGTGGAAGAACCTGTGTACTTTAATGGCTTGGCAATTTGCTATCTTCACTCTTCTGTCATGGAGAAACAGCCACAAGATCTCTGTATCAACTTGACTAATCATTCCAATAATCTTTAAAGAGGCCTTTTGATGAAGTCATGTCAATGTCATTCCAGTGGGAAAACACATCAGGATGGAATTTTTTAAAATGTACATGGTGTGTGTGTGTGTGTGTGTGTGTGTGTGTGTGTGTGTGTGTTTATGTGTGTGTGTGTGAGACAGCACACATTTGAAGATGAGGGATCAACTTATGTGAGTCAGTGTTCTTTCATTATGTGAGTCCTGGGGACTAAACTCAGGTTGCCAGCTTTAGATGAAAGCATCTTTACCTACTGAGGCATCTTGCCAGCAAGGAATAGAACCTTTTAAATGAATTTCAATGGAATAGATGCGAGGAAGACTTTTCACTATACTCAAGCCCTTATGCACATTTCTTCCCGTAATAAACCATTAACTCTGAAATTTTTGTCACTTAGGATAAGTACAAAGTGAACGACATAGTAACATTGAGAAATACTGCCTTTTGAATCACGCCAACTTTTCCTTTTGGGGGGTAACTTGCACAGTTACAACTTTCCTTCTTACTCAAATAGTATTTTAATTTAAGTTTTATTTTATTTGATGTATGTGAACCTTTCTAAGTTTATGCGTACCATGTGTACACATGTAGTATCTACAGAAGCCAGAAGAGGATATCAGACTACCTAGAGCTGGGGTTCTAGACAGTTGAGAGCTGCCATTTGGGTGCTGGGAACTGAACTGGAGTTCTTTGTAAAAGTAAGAACTCTTGTATAGCCAAAAGTTTCCCAAACCTGCCTGGTCCTGCAGCTGCTGTTATTATAATAATCACTCAGAGGCTTAATATTAATTACAAACTACTTGGACTATGGCTCAGACTTCTTGCTAGCTAGCTCTTTCATCTTAAATTAACCCATTTCTATTAATCTATGCATTTCCATGTGGCCATGCCACATGCCAGTCTGCTGGTATGTTGCTACTTGGGCAGCAGGCTGGCATCTGCCTTTCTTCTCTCTGTATCTTTGCTTAGACTCCCCACCTGGTTATAACCCATCTTGCCATAGGCCAAAACAGCTTCTTTATTAACCAATGATAGCAACACGTATTCACAGCATACAGAAAAACCATCCCACAGCACTCTTGAGCTCTGAGCCACATCTCCATGGTTTAGTCTTAAACCATGTTCTAGAACCAGAATTATTTATATCATCGTGATTTATTTTCTTTTGTTCATTAGCCCTGGAAATGCAAAGTTTTCATTGTAGGTCTCTAAACAATAATTCCAAAGTAGATTCCTTGACCTCAGTTATAAAATAACTTCTGATTTCTGTAGCTGCCCTAGTAGCCAGCAAGAATGGTATATGAGAGGACACACTGCAGGAAGCTCTGCTGGGTCTCTGGACTTCCCCATTTGGGGAGACCATCACGCTCCCTGATGTGAGAGCTCTGTTGTGGAAGGAGTGCACTTAGCACTTTTGTCTGTTCTCCTGGTTCACTTTTATCACTTGGTCTTTGTATGAGAAACTCAGAAATAAGAGCTCCATTGTAACACTGTAAATCTGATCAAACATAAACATCATGAGTTTATGATTAACATAGCACATGGATATCTCAATACAATGTGAAAAAAACTAACTTAAAAATGTGTTTGCCTTTTCCTTTCAGAATTATTCAAACTAAAAAAAAAAATCACACCTACTTATATTTGTACTTCAGTAGTTTGCTTTTGCTTGTAACTGAAAGTAACACTCATTAATGCCTCTCATCTCTTGCAATGGATCCTGTTCAAGGCAGAGCCAGATTGCTTGACTTTTGTCCCTGACGACCTTCTGTATGTAATCTAATGTTTTATTTACTGAGCAAGGACAGGTCAAGCAGTTAGTCCTCATTAAAGTCTGTATAACTCCACTTTCTTAAAAAAAATCAAATAACAATGGAATTAAAGAAATGAAGTAATATACTAACCTATTAACATGTTAGTATTCCCCAATGAAGACAAAATAAACTCTTGTACATAGCCATAAACGATACTAACCTGAATCTACTGTATTTATGCAGTTCTCTGCTACCAATAAAGAGTTTGAGACACTTGAAGACATGTGTAGCTATATAGAATGGAAGCTAATACCACTGTAAATCTTACTTCAAACCCTTGAAATCAAGAGGCAGTAAGGAGATAGATGTAAAATGATTTTCCTTCTTGCTGCCTTAGCAGCCTAGACCAGTGTCTTTGTATTGTGTCAAGGTCATTCCAGGTAAAAATTTTACCTTCCTTCATTTTCCTTAAATAATAAAATTTGCATAGGCACTATGTGTGGTGAGATTGTGTTCCCCAAAATATTGTGCACCCTAATAAACTTATCTGGGGTCAGAGAACAGAACAGCCACTAGATATAGAGGCCAGAAAATAGTGGCACACACATCTTTAATCCTAGCATTCCAGAGGCAGAGATCTGTCTGGAACTCTGTGAGTTCTAAGCCACACTGGAAACATCCAAGCATGGTAACAAGAGCCTTTAATCCCAGGAAGTGATGGCAAGAGGCCGAAAGTTATATAAGGCGTGAGGACCAGGAACTAGAGCTGATTAAATTTTCAGGCTTTTAGCAGCAGTTCAGCTGAGATCTATTTGGATGAGGACACAGAAGCGTCCAGTCTGAGGAAACAGTATCAGCTGAGGAATTAGCAAGACGAGGAAGCTGTGGCTTGTTCTGCTTCTCTGATCTTCCAGCATTCACCCCAATACCTGGCTTCAGGTTTGATTTTATTAATAAGACCTGTTAAGAATTGTGCTACAACTATGTAAAACACACACACACACACACACAAATGTCACAACAGCTTCTTCTGAAAGAAGAAAGATATAGAATCTCTGAGGAAGAGAAAGATGGTAGATCCATACGATGAAAATGGGGTTGTTCGTTTTTAGTTTATTGTTTCAGTAATATTTGGATTATTGAAGAGAGAAACTACATCAATGCCTGGTTTGGATATTTATAATTTGTTGCATTTGTGTGTGTGTGTGTGTGTGTGTGTGTGTGTGTGTGCGCGTGCGTGCGCATATGCATGTGTTTATGTGCATATACAGGCATCTATATGCCACAAATTACATGTGGATATCAAAGGACAGTCTGTGAGAGTCAATTCTTTCTTGCACCATGTGAGTTTCAGAGATCAAATACACGTTAGTTTTGGTAGCAAGGGCTTTTACCCTCTGAGCCCTCTCACCCACCCACATAAATAATGCAAAGCAGTAACGTTAGAAAAGTCTTAGGATCTCTAAGAGCTAAAAATGAGTTACTTTTTAAAAAATTGAGTAATACTGTCTCATTAAATTACACGTTTAAATGTTCTCCCTTTATAGCATAATCTCATGGAAGTTATCAACAAACAAACAAACAAACAAACTTTTTGATGATGAATTTGCATTTCCAGCATTACAAATCCAGTTCTCAGAAGACACAGGAAATAAACCTCCATCTTAAATTTCAGATGAATTCAATCAGAAGAAAGAAAATAGCAGAATCTCTGGCCAGGCCATGTGATTATTAGACGTTTGTAGTAGCTACTGGCTTACTTTCCACCCTGGCTCTGTCAAATTTACGTTTTCAGTCTCATGGAATATAGCTTCTTTTTTTTTACCCAGAAAACATTATTAGGGCACGTCTTAAAATACAACCTAATAAAAATTGAGTTTTGCTTCCATTTCCACACCATTTAACTGTGAAGTATGCCAGTATGCCATCTAAGCAATAAAGAAATTGCTGCTTTTAATTAACAGTGCTCCTGTCTACAGGTCCTCTTTGCCAGGTGCTCCACAGAGAATGGATGACATCCAATGGCCAAATCAATAACTTACAAGACTTGGCTGCTAACTAGTATGACTTCCCCTTGGTATCCCTCTTGGTAGAGCCAAATCTTTTCCACACTGAAAAGATTATATATGACCTCCTATATGGACAGAAAGATAGTGAAAACATGAATAATAATGACAATGATGATGATGATGATGATGATGATGATGATGATGATGATGAAGTAGAGAGGGCAATCATTTTTAGTTATCTTGTATGCCCAACCTTTGCAGGAAATGATTTCATCAATTATTTCTCATGAGATACCTCATTTAGGCGGATATGTGATTGATCATGGCCTTAAAGACTTACTGTATGAATGTGTGTCTGTGTGAATGAAGGCCACAGGTGTGTGGCTCTCAGTGAAACCCAGACAATGGGGTTAGATCATTTGGAGTGGAGTTACAGACTGCTGTGAGCCACCTGACACAGCTGCTGGAACTGAACTCAGGTCCTCTACAAAAGCAGCAAATGCTCTCAAGCACTGAGGCACCTCTCCAGCCCCTTCAATATTACTTAGATTATTACACTTTTGAAGTCAGCAGACATAAACCACAGGTCAAACAATATTGGGGAAAATTGAAAGGTTACTATAATCAGTTCCAAAGACAGTATTGTGTAAAACCTAAATTTATAGGTTGGATGGACTCAGTCCCCTGGGTCTATCTAGTTCATGCTGTGTGCACCTTGTATCCTGATGCAGATGGTATTAATTTAGAGAGCAACTGTGGCCCTATTAATTTCTTGTTAGTTCAGAGCCTGTTTGATTGTCATTAACTGTAAGGTGGCTTGAGACAAGAAAGGGGAATGAATTGAGAGCAATACAAGAATATAAACACAAGCAAGCTTTGTGTAGCTCCTTTATCCCAGTTCTGTGAATATGCCAGGTGATTTGCTGACACCAGTCCTGGAAATTGAACTCATATTCTCCCTAATTCCATTCTAGCTATTAGTATATTAGCTCATCATTTTAATTGAGCTTTATTTAAACACTTGTTTTTTTTGTGTGTTTTTTCTTTTTTCTTTTTTCTTTTTCTTTTTTTCTTTTTTCTTTTTTTTCTTATCCGTCCCTAGCTTGGGAGCAGTGTCTTTATGGCCTTTGTTCAATAATGGCTATTCCTAATCTCATCTCTTTATCATCTTGTGACATTCTGTGTCATGTTTTGAGCACAGTAGTTGGAGAACCACCTTTGAAAGGTTGATGCAAGAAATCTTGAGATGATCCTTCTATGCTAAATTCACATTTAACAAATCAAAAAATGGCAACACACTAGGTTCAAATACCGTCATGTCTGGAGCCTAGAGTGATAGCTCACCAGTTATGAAAACTTACCAGTCTTGCAGAAGACCCAGATGACAGCTTTCAACAGCCTATTTCTAGGGAGTCCAGCACTCTCCTCTAGCCTCTATGGGCACCAAAAATATACAATATGCACACACTTAACTTATACATATACAGACAAATCATATATATACATATATGTGTGTATATATATATATACATATATATGTATGTATAAAACAAAACAAAACACTATTGTATCTAACATGCAATAGAGAATAATCTCCATACTTCTTTCTGCTTCAGCCCTAGCTTTCCATTCAATCTATTCTTGGTACAGTAATCAGAATGATACTTTTCAATATAAACTGTCTTATATTGACATTCAGCTCAAAATCTTCAAATAAATTACTTTCTTAATGAAGAGCAAGCCAGAGTTCTGATGAAAGATTACAATCTGGAGAGGTAGCTCAGTGGGGAACAGGGTTCCCCCGCACCCCCGTCCTTCCAGCAGCCCAGAGTTCATTTCCCAGCACCCATACTGAGAAACTCAAAATCACTCATAATTCCAGCTCCACAGGCATTTGCCCACATATGCAAGGCATACGCACATACACATAAATAAAAATAAAATTAAACCTTTAAAAAGAACATCGTATTACTGCGTTTTCTTTGAGGCATAGGAGGAGTAAGAAAGAAGTAGAAAGTACCTTTGACAGCTATACACCTCAGGTCGTAGGAGTTGTCTGGACAGCAGAGTCATTTTCTAGTTGCCTCACCACCAAATTCCATAAAGTTCGGAAGGGATCTGTGTGAATTACATAAAAATGGATATTCTACACACTGGAAAGATAATCATACCCTCATGTCTACACTGCTGCTCTCCTTTTAAAAGCAACGTTCAAAGGGATATTTACTTAAAAGCTCTTTATTCTTAAACAGAAGATAGACACTGCTGTTAATTACTCTTCCTGTAAAACTCATTGTGGGATATCTCCCTTACCTTATTTTTCTGCACTTTCTTTTTCAGTGGTAAACATCAGAAACTAAAACACACTCACTACTTCAAAAATCTAGACAGCCAAAAACTTCATCCATCTCTCTACCTAATCTATTGGTATAGGAGTGATTTTGTTTCTTGTTAGTTCCATAGTTCTTTCTCACACTTAAAAATACTAAGCAATAAAACGTGTGCCTATTTTTGGTACCTTAATATTTCTCAATGCAGAGCCCAATTGTGCTAGAAAAATAATTCAAAATCTAAATGATTTTGACAATCAAACTTGCATGAATAGCCATAAAGAAAAAAGGCTACTGTCTGTTCTCTTCAAATAAATTATTTTTTACAACACACCTTTCATTATAAAACAATGCAGAGCTGAGGTTTTCAGATCTTAGGTTTACTCATCACCTCTGAGCTGAGTCTCATGCTAAGGAGTATTGTGGGTGGCATATTTTCCCCCTTTAGCTCTTCACTATAAAATTGACTTTAATTATCTCTTTTATATCCAACTTTTTCTTCATTTCTTGACAAACAACTTGTGATTTTAGTATCCATAGGAAACAACTTTAAGTGTATTTAACTGGTAACATTTTATTCTTTCCCACGAGGTGGAAAATTATGCCCATTTACCCTCTTCATCATTTTCTCAGACCAGTTAGTTTGATAGTAATAAGACCAATGCGTTAGACCTACAATAACGAACTATTTCTTATTCACAATCTACCTTCATAATGGTATTCCAATTTAAGTTGGTTTGTAAGGCACCTACAGAGACAGAAAGGAAGACAGTTTGCAGCCAGGCTGCAGACCCCAGGCTCATTGTGTCATTCATAGTACCTCCCACTCTCCTGTGGCCCAAGATGAAGGCCACCTGGTTTGAACTTAGCAGCTCTACACTTCACAGACCGTTGAATGGAAAGGACATAAGATATTATTTGAGAACACATTTCTATAACCTAAAGGAGGTCTGGTTCTTGTAGATGTACAAGCATCTCATTAGATTGTTCGGAAAGAACTTGCTTTCCAATGTCCAAAGCATGTCGATGTAACTTCCTTCAGACATCCTTTCAAACACTAATGAGAAAGATGCCATTTTAGTTTCTGGAGGCAAGAACATAAGTTTTTCATATATGCATATAGTTTAGGAAGGTTTTATAGCAGTAGGTATCCATTTGGTTTTTCAAATGGATCTTGGTGTTAGTTGTCCCTCCCAGATGCTCTCCTTTACCCTTCTCTTCCATGTCCTTCTCCATTTAATTCTCTTGTTCTAGTTCCCCTTTATCTGTACATAACACTATCCTATTTCTGTTTCCTTGGGAAATCATCTCCTCTTGTCTGGTCTTTTACTAAGTACTTAACCTCTGTGGTTATTTGGATTATAGCACACATATTGAAACTTAAAAGTTAACCTTCACCTATAAGGAAAAAAAGATGGTATTTGTCATGTTGAGTCTGTATTATCTCATTCAGGTTGATTTTTTAAACATTCATTTACCTGCAAGCTTCATTATTTCCTTGTTTTTTTAAATAGCTGAACATCCATTCAATTGATGGATATCTAGAGTACAGCTGGGTCCCATATCCCGATGATACGCAGTATCCTGACTTATCATATTATAAAATAATAGCAATTCAGCTGTAGTTATATTTCCTATTTTGAATTTTGATTTGTTCCCAGGAGATTAAACTATATACTGTACTATTCTCCTATGAACCTGGGCAGTGGACGCCAGCTGTGGTTCCCAGCTAGCCTTGATGGTAAATAAAGCAATATTCTTCAGTACATTGTGTTTCATGATCTCCAATGTATTAGGTATATGCATTTCAACCTTTGTTATTTTTAACATATGGTGGGTTTACCAGGAGATAACCATTACAAATAGTAGGTTATTGAAAGCCTTGATGGAGGCTCCAGAGCTGTTGCTTTCCACAAGCATGAAGAGTCCATAGAAAAGCAGAGAAGAGAGAAATGACACAGGGCATGTCCACACACTGCATGCTGTGCTATGTAACATACATTAACCTAGTACACCAAGTGCTTTCCATTATACACTTCTTATGGAAAACACATTAAAAGTAAGTACATTGTATGTATAATAACAATTCATTCCTTTTTAAAAATCCCTGTGAGCCAGTTATCTATGTTTTACAAATGAAGAAACTGGAACTTGGAGATAATCACAATTCCCTGTTATTCCCATAGTTACTTGAACAGGTAACATTAGTGCTCAGTTAATACCAGCCAGAGACAAACTCATAATCATCCACACCATAGAGAGTCTTTTGAAAGAGTTTGCTTCTTTGTAAATCTGTTTAAACTAGAACTGTGTATTGCTGAACATCTGTATTATCGAGTGATTTATCTGAACTTTGAGGCTCAGTTTCTCGACTATATAATGGGTAGAGTGATGGCAACTGCTTTGCTTTGAAGATTAAAGAGTCAGTGAGGTCAATTCCATAACAGCATCTAACATAGTTATTTGCGCAAAAAAGATATAAAAATAAATTTCCCTGAGTCAACACTTAGTAAATGAATCATTTGCTTTCATTGATGTATTTAATTACTAGAAAAAGCTTTCAGGTGTAAAATAAAATAGGACTCCTCATAGCTCTGGAGAAAGCATAATATTGTTGAGCCTGTTTCCATCTTACCATGCAGTGAGAATCACACATCTGAGCTGTCTTGGGATTTCCCAAAGAAGATGGCAACCATGTCAGTCCATCTCAGGAGGGATGTGAAGGCATGAGGAACCATGGTGCAGTCCACTTGACCATTGCTATTTAGCACAAGAAAGCCCAATGGCCTTGTAGTGCAGTAAAAACCAATGCAGTATAACAAAGAAAGCTGTGAGGTCAAGTTCAGTCTGCATCCTCCAACGTCTCTCTCTTTAAAATCCTAGTGGACCCTGGCTAAAATGGCTTAGGGCAGCCCCTTGAGGGAGCAACCATGCCACCAGCTCTTACAGCAGTTCTAGCTGTGGTTTCGGTCAAATGAACCTGAAAATGTTCAGATCTTAGGCCACCAGTCTTTAGTATGGGAATTTAGAGAAAGCAAATTTTGAAAGAAGGAAACACAGTTCCTGTCTGCTGAGAAGTTTTTATTAGTGCATAGAGAGCCTGCAATCAGTAGCTTAAAACCAAATCTGCCCACTGAGCTCAATTCCTTCCTTTCCTTTCCCTCATTCCTCCCTCTCCCTCCTTCCCTCCCTCCCTTGCTTCCTTCCTTCTCTATTCTTTATTTTTTATTTCTTTCTAGTGATGGGGACTGAACCACGGTTGCTGCGCATGCTGTGCTCCATAAGCACTTTGCCTCTGAGCTGCTAGAGCCCCAGCCCCTAAGTTCTGCTTCTGCAGCATCCATGTTTTCTTTCTATCACCCACAGAGCTTGCATAGAGCAGTCTGTCCAGAAACAGTTTGACTGCAAGCCCAGCCACTATAGAAATCAGCATGGAGCAGCCTCAGGAAACTAAGAATTCATCTTCCATATGACTCAGCTTTACAAACTCCTGATTGTTTACTCAATATACTCCAGGTCAACTTATCATAGAGATGCCTGCAAACCAATATGTCTCACAGCACTACTCACAGAAATTAAGGTATAGCAATAACCTAGGCATCTGTCAATGGAGGAATAGATAAAGAACATGGGATAGACAGATAGATAGATGATAGATAGATGATAGATAGATAGATGATAGATAGATAGATAGATAGATAGATAGATAGATAGATAGATAGATAGATATGAGCTGTGTATATACAAGTATATTATACGTTTCTCAGGTTCTATATAATATATATGAATTACACATGCAAATACTTCATGTTTTTTTCTGATTTATGGGTTTTAGATTTTATGTAGACCCATAAAGCCATATAGAAACAGATGACATGAGATTGGAAGTTAAACTGCCTGAGGGAACGACTTGAGCAGTGAGGGACAAAGAAGGAGAGGGTAAAACATCACATACTTGCATGGAAATGCCCCTGTGTAACCCAGTTTCATAAAACAAGAAATCAAATTTTTAAAAAGGAAGCAGTTTGATAGGTAAATGAGCAAATGATTATAGAACATCCACGAGTTTCCCTCCTCAGCGACCTCCATTAATCCAAGCCAGTAATGGTTGTTTTGGAAGACTGACTAGAAAAACAGGAAGTTTCAAAACTATTTCCTGAAACTATTTTCTATCTCCCTGAACTTTGATACTGCCAAAAAGCCGTCAGGATCCTGGTATAAGTGCTTCAGAAAGGGTCTGGATCACAGAGCAGCAGAGTTCTATATTTATTCAAACCCATTCATAGTTTCTTTATTCCTTCCAAAAATACTAAGTGAAGAATTCGCCTGGACTGTTCATCAGGGTGGCCATTAGGGGAACGATGAGCACCCGGGATGGTAGCTGCATTGAGGATGTTAGAGTGTCCTGGAGTGACGCTAAAGAGCTCAAATATTTCTCTGGCACCATCAGCGGGTATAACGTTAAAATCCTCCAGCCATCACCCTTAGAGAGACAGACTTCAGAGTAACAGCCACATACTGCATTAGCCCAGTGTTTGGGGATGTCAAAAGCACTGATAGGATGGAGAAATTTCACTGCTGAGTTACAGATCCCCAGCACTATTCCAGAAGCTTCCTGTGCTGCAGAATAGGGGTGCGCGCGGGATGCGGGGGGACAGCCTCAATGTTCTCAGTTCTCTGCCCACATCTTCAGTGAATGCCTGTAGAAGACGAGCTCCTGAGTGCAAGTCTGTTTTCGGTTTACTTTGGTGTTCTTGGATCTAGCCAGGATGATGCTCTATCTACTGGTAACATCCCCCCCCCCCCCGCCCTGATATTATAAAGAGGGCAGGCAGGCTCCCTCTGAATGCCTGATGCACTGTCACCATCTGTAACTGTACTGGATGGGACATAAGGAGGAAGAAAAGTGACAGGAGGGTGGGCAGTCTATGAAAGCTAGGCCTCCTGCTTCAGGGGTCTTTCCACAGTCCGTGAAAAAGGCCAGTCTATTCAAACCCCACCCCTTGCCTGGTCCATGAGGTTTGATTGACACTTCTATTGTTCTCCCGAGCCAGCCCTCTCTTCTTTGGGCTCATACTCCCAGAAAAAGATCCACTCCTTTCCAAACTCAGAGGATTCGAGCAGGTTGCATAGTCAGTACTGCATGATAACAAAGGACAGCAGCATTGCCCCACACAGGCCACAGGATGCTGGACCTGCAGTTATTGGAAGCGACATCTCAGAGATGCTGCTGTTGGATGCAGTGCTTCGTGGTGCTGCCCAGGACATGTCAGGAATTGGATCAGCCCCCAGGCAGGAACAGACTCTTCTTGCCAAGAGAGCTTTATTTCCACCTCCATCCCAGAGCAAGCACTGGAAACCGCTCGCCCAGAGAAAGCTGCTGCCCTAGCAAATGTGGCCTCCTGGGGCTCAGGAGAGAGGGGTGGAAAAAGGCAACCCCGTTCTGACATTAACAGAGAGACAGGTGATGTCTGGCAGAACTGAGCAAAGACGAACAGTGTTTTCGTAGGAATCAAGCAATAAAGGGTTTTTTTTTACACTTACAGAACGCATTGGGAGAAAGAGACTCAACTGATCAAGGCTTAGCCGTGAGGCCCCTGAGGAGAGAGATTATGTGGCAACCTCTAAAAGCTAGTCAGACTGTGACCCCTAGGAGAGGGTCCAGATGCTCTCCTCAGGGGAACGGTGCTGTTATGGTTTGAATCTGGAACATCCCCACAGGCTCATGTTTTGAATGTGTGCTTTCCAGCAAGTGGCACTGTTTTGGGACACTGGGAAGACCTTTGCAAGGGAGTCCTACCTAGTTGAAGTACATTAAAAAGGGACAAGCCTCTGAAAGTTATAGTCACCCCTAGCCTGATCAGTCTGTTTCCTGATCGGCCCCCCATATGCAGACCAACAACCACATCCTCCAGTTACCATGGAGGGAATCACTCTGCTATATACTCACTGTTCTGTTTGATTGAAATTTCTTTGAAACCATAAACCAGAATAAGTCTTTTCTCTCTCAGGGTGACTCTGTCAGGTGTCTTAGCCAGAGCGATGCGAAGGTAATGGACATTGACAGAGGGTTATCACCAACTTACAGTAAAGATGCCCAGATAGATGTTCCAAACACATCTAAATGCAAATCAAAGAACATTAGGACAGCCAATGGCATCCATAAGTTCTCAGAGTATGTATTTAGCCTTCTCAGGAAGGTCATTGCTCATTCTCATAGGCCCATAAGCGACAGAATAACTTTTGAATTGCGTGGACACACAATAAAGCCATGCCTGATGTCTAAGCCTAATGGATAAATGAGACCACAAGGGATAAGCTAAACCAAAAATTTGGTCCTGACAGACAGACCTCCATGAGTGTATGAAACAGCTTCTAAAAATATTTTACCAGGAGTGTGATAAGAATGTGAGAAAAAGCTCATCAATTAGAAACACACAGTTTGACCCATCCAAGATACCTGCCACCAAACGAAGACAAAATGAATAACCAATACGTTCAGTTTCATTCCTTTAATGTACGTGGTTTAATTATCAGTTGAGCAATGTTGTAATGAACTACAAAGTGACAGGTGTAGAAATGAGAAATCAAGTGAATGCATAACTCATACTACATAACTTCAAATCCAATCCAGTGTTACATGTAATAATAGCACAACCCAGAGCATAAGGAGACAATCGATCAATTACTTCAATTAAACACACAAACACACATACGTGCAAACACACACACACACACACACACACACACACACACACACACACACACACCAAAAAAAAAAAAGCAAAAAAAACCAAAAAAACAAAAAAAAAAAAAACATGCAAAACTTCAAACAAGGAGTATCCGGTCTTCTGTGTCAATGTTCTGAGTATTATAGATCACTTCCTATCTCCACAGAAGTATTTTATTGATTGGTGAGAATGGCTTAAAAGACAAGGATGGATCAAAAAGGTCTACAGTGCTCTTTGCCAGACTTTATCTGTAGCTAAAACACAAAACTGCTTTGAATTGTCCATTACTATAATAGGCAGTTCACCAGTCTCACTCTGCCTCTACACAGCAAGTTAAGAGATACAAACAAAATGGTTTAAAATACTTCAGATGGTACCCAGTGGAGTTCTCAAGGTATTTCTGCAATGAAGGGGACTATTGTTGACCGACTTCATTTCACCTAGGCTATCTCAAGGCTGTCTTTATCCTAAATTACAATGTGCATATTTCAGCAGAGATGTCACTAAGTTTAAGCTATTAAGTCATTGCTTGCAAAAGTACGTAAAGCAAGTAGTCATAATTAAAATGAAAACTAAAGGAATCCTAAAGATTTTTCACTAGAAATTTTAATTACTATTTAATCACCCAGTTTTTCCAAAGAAAATTTTGTTTTCATCCTCAACTCTTAAGCACTAAATTTGGAGAAAGCATCCATCCAGCTCTGTTTTCTAGGCTTGTTAGCTGTAGCTACAGAGGACAGATGATGCTGTCATTTGGAAAATGCTCTCTGGAAGAACCACAGGATATAAAAAGAAGCTTCAACCACACCAACAGCACATCTTACCCCCATCAGACAGTTGCTGAAGTGCTGTTATTTATTCCCCATGGATACACTGTTTACCAACATGGAAGAATAGAAAACTCTCGTGACAGAAGGTTTGGCAGGCAATGGAATACTTTCTCTGCAGTCTATTTTAAAGTTAATTCTATACTTAAAGCCTTGGGAAGGAGGAAAATTCTGTTTAACTGAGAGAATGCACTAACATCTCAGAGATACTCCTTTGTTTTTGAGTAAACATTCTGGTCCAAATCTGATACTGACAGGCCAAGGTCAAAGAAAGCCACTCAGATAAGCTGCACTCTTAGGGGATAATACAGAGAGAGAGTCAGGTCAGTTACAAAGATAACACGCTGATGTCAGACACCAAGGATTTGCCTGGGGCTGCCAAATCTCTGGCTCTCCCAATAGGGAAAAAACAAAAAAAGCAAACAAGTTTCTGAACTAGGGATATAACTATTGAAATGAGCCTTTAAAGTATTTAAAGAGAGGCAACAGACCTTTACAAACAAATACCCAGGACTAAACATAAGCATCCCTCTGAAACATGCCCAGGGTAGAAACCATTAGGATTAGAAAGTACACCAATTGAAATGGAAGCAGGAGGACCATTCCGCTAACATTATTTAAGTGGTGTTTGCTTGTTCTAGGAGGTAATTAGATGTGATTTTTGAAGATGTGTGCTTACTTAAAGGACAATTCTTTCCTTGTGGAATTCCTGCACCCGCAGCTGAAAAGAAGGATTATCATGAAAATCAGGAACAAGAGTGAGGAGTCCAAAGAAACACATTCCTAGTTTGAGGAAACTTCGGTGGTTTTATCATGAGACTCAGAAATAGAGTTAACTCTCTAGGTCCCAAGATCTGGAAACTGGTCCAGAAATCAGGCAAAAAAAAGGGGGGGCCTTCAGACTCCAGAGTATTATGGGCAGGCAAAGGACTCAGTTTACCTGTAATTGGGCACATGCACTACACATACATTTTGTGCACAAAGAAGAGAACATGTTAACTACAGTTTAAGTCTGAAATTCAGGAAAACTACCTTATTTGATGAACAGTTGACTTAACCTTTTGCAACCCACAGGTTTAAATCTGTATACCAGCAGGAAAAGGATAAAGAAATATTGCCCCAAATGGGTTTTCACTGACTAGTGATGAACAAGTGCTGATGAGGATATTTCCATGGAAGCTTTCCCTTCTACAATAACATAAACAACGTGCCTGGATATCAAACAATCAAAATATATAGAGACATTCTTATAACATCATGTTCTATATCCAGCTCTGGGAGGTAATGCTATGCAGCTTAGTATTTATATGACTCCTATTTTCCTTGAGTGATGTAGGCTAAGCATTAATAATTTTGAAACTTTTCTCTTTTACCCCTCTTCACAGAAAACAGCCATGATTTGAAAAGTGTATCACATTGTTAGCAACTGAAAATTTTAGACTAATTTCATGAACAGCTTGGCTGGTATGAGGGCTTAGTGTAGAACTTGAAATGTAATAAAACAAAATCAAGCCAATCTCTGAACAAGATCATCTTTAATAATCCTCCATTTTTCTTACCTGTGAAGGGGAGTTGATGTACTTCCTATAAGATTATTGAGAGTACGACACAGGTGATAGTTGTCATGTAGCAGAGCTGACACCAGAACATAGACCATTGCTTTGTCAGCTGCTGCGACCTCAGAACGTAGAACAGTGCTTGGAGCATCACAGCTACTTAAATGGTAGTTGTTAGATGAGTGGGTGGTAATGCTGTTGGGCGTTGGGCTGAGGATAGACTTGCATCAGCCTGGGGAATGGTTAAATGTATGCTTCTTAAAGCATTGAGAAACACTGCAAAAAACATTACTAAATCATAGTCAAGACTTATTTAGATCATTCTTTTGCCTGTGACATGACCTTACCAAACTAACAAGGCATCAAGACAAATGTCCAATCCTATCCTTAAAAAATCTTTAAATCTTCCTCAGAATGAGTCCACTTAATCTTCATAGAATCCCAAACTCTCCCCATCTCCATCACACACTGTCTATAAAAGTTATATATTTCTGCAAATAACATTCACATTCCTTCCCCTCCCTCTGGTCTTTCCTTACTCATGTTTCTTTAGAAATAGTCTGTCTACACTTCTTATTTCCTTCTAGTATTTTGTTCCCGGCAGAGACAGTTTCCCACGGAAGTGGGGATGCCATAAGACAGCATGAGCAATCCACCCTCCCAGAACAGGAAAGAGGGTTAGTCCCACAGAGCACCTACTACCTACAGATGAGAGTCTTTCTGGATGGGTACTGTTTGGAGACAGTATTTCTATTAGTGTTACCTTCTTTATTTTGGATTGTTTAAGGAAGAGTTATTTGTACTTTATGAGGGTGTATTCATTTGTAAAATGATTCATATTTTAACCTATTTCATATTTATTTTAAGAAAAAGTTCTTTTTATGTGGATTGCTTAAGAAAAGAAGAATTATTTATGCCTCTCATTCTAATTCTTTATCTTTTGAATATCTAGGTTAATATCTATAAACTTAACTTTAGGGCACATTCTGTTACACACGCCCTTTTAATAGCATCCATGTTCTCTTTCCTAATTTGATTCAATGGCTCAAAAATGAAAACTCAGACTACTCTGCACATACATCATGTGTCACTCTGCCTCTTGTCATTTTGTGGTAAAACACAAAATCCTAATCCTAAACTTTCTATAACTGAATGGAAAAAAGACATAACAAAGGAAAGGACATGACCATTCCTAGATATGGTGTAAGAGGTTTATTGTAGATACAGGGAGAACATAGTCAGAGGCAAGGGCATCTGGGAGAGTCCAGAGTGGAAATGACCCTGAGCCATGTGATGAGAGAGGACTGAGGGGAAGGGAGAGTGGGGACAGGGGAACCAGGTGCAGCAGCCAGGAGTCCCCAAAAGAGAACAGAGAAACCAAAACGTTGGATTATATAGGGAAGGGCAGCTGGGGGTAGGACAGCCCTGCCTCTGGGCTGGAGAATTCAGGGTAAAGGGCAGGGGCCATGATATGCTAGCCATACCCTGTAACAGGTGGCGACTGAGGGATGCTGGGGAAGCTGGCATCCAAGTTAATATGTTATGTTAAATAGGCACTTCGGCCACTAGTCCCAGGCTTTGAGACTTAGTAATAACCAGGTGGAAAGAGCCATAAAAGAAGATGTAGACCTTTCCTCTGAATAAATGTTGTCTCCTGATGTGTGATATATAGGTAAATACATCTGATGCTGCAGTCATTTTTTTCCTAAAAATATTGAAATCCCGTGCAAGCTATATTCTTTTTAACCGGGTGCATTTGTTTTTCTAACCAGTGAACAATTTCTGATTATGCAACAACAATGGTCATTTGATCACTGACAGTATATTTGGTAGGCTGCCTTAACCAAGGACAGGCTGATTAAAACATGTGGATTTCATTCAAATTCAGGTTCTGGTGCCTATTTTGTCCACCCAGAGAACTGCTTATTGCAATACTAAGACAGAATGGTCGATTTCACCAGGAAAATTCTCGGATCTCATTTCTCTCACAGTGCCTCAGTGCAGAGGTCTGTATCCATGGGAACTACAATCCCTAGCATCAAAATGAGACACCAGAGAAGATAAGAGCGTTTGGGGAAGTAGGAAGGCTGAAGAAATGACTCTGGTGGAAATTAAACTATAACTTTAACTAAAATCCCAAAGAATATGTTAGTCTATTTACACGTAGGGTAACCTACTAGGAAGAAAGGGTGGGGAGATTACTGGGAGCTTCGCATTTCACAAGTGACAGTAACTGGAGTTTGCTTGGATAGGTTAGCTTGACTTCATTATCTAGTAGAACATTACAGTAAGTTAAGAGGATACTGAGTGCTCACTTAGGTAAGATAAGACCACCTAGAAAGTGAGGTGGTGGTGGTGGTGGTGGTGGTGGTGGTGTGTGTGTGTGTGTGTGTGTGTGTGTGTGTGTGTGTTGGTGCACGTTAATAGAAGTGAATGGATGTGGAGTCCAGAAGTCAACATTGGTTATCTTCCTCAATCACTCTACCTTACTCTTTTGAGACAGAGACTCCCATTGAACTTGGAGCTTGCATATTTGGCTGGCCACGCTGGCCAGAGAGCCCCAGGGACCCTCTCTCTCTCTGGCACCAGAATTACAAGGTTATCCCATTACCTGGCTTTTTTATGTGGGTGTAGGTACTCAGAAGCCAGAGCTTCATGTTAGCATTGCAAGCAGTTACTGCCCGAGCCATCTCTCCAGTCCCCAAAGTGAAGGTTTAAGAACTCGGGATCATCTTTCCCATTGTCAAAGCTTAGTCTCTTCAGCAGCTTGCTGTTGAATCTGGGGAACATTATTATTAAGAGACAGGAAGGCCCCAGTGGGAACTTAATTACATATTCACAGTTTTAGGTTTTCCATTTATAATGAGTTAAAAAAACGATCTTTGAAATTAGTCTGCAGTGAAAGGTTATAGGAATAGGCCTCTGTGTTCAGTTGCAGGTTCCTTATCCTATGTGAGGAAGAAACTTCATGAGGAGCGTATGTATTATATTCATGTTATGAGATTTCCCAATTTTAGATGTCATGTGGGAATATTAGGACTATAATGTATCTCCTAGCACATTCATAGGTCACACTCATATCACAAGAGAAACAGAGAAGAATGATTGACAGTATAGCTTGAAATTGGATGCTTTCCTAATTTCCTGAAATACTCAAAAATTTTGAGAAACTTTAATAGAAAGAAATACTATAACCTAACGTTTTTATTTAGTTAAAAGATGGAACTTATACTTATCAATTTTTATATTTGATGACTTTATAAGTATTTTCTGAATTATTCTGAACCTAGACTACTTTGAATCTAACAACACACTTGGCGACAATATAGGTAGTGACGTAGAGATGCAGCTGTCCTTGTAGATAGTATAAAACTTCTTTCCAAGTGCATTTTTCTAAGTAAGAGGACTGAAATTAATTTTACTAGAAAGGACAGGTGAGTTTTCTGTAGCAAAATCAAGCAAATGTGATATGATTTCAAAAGGCAAATACTGAGTTATCAAGTTATCACTCCCATTAAAAAATTCCCAACATTCCCCTGCAGAAGAAATGCCTCCATATTAATATATAGAGAGAATACTTATTGTCCAGACTTATCTAATTGTGCTCTATACTGTAAACATTTGCAAGCACTCTTCCACAAATTCTTTGTCTGTAGATGTTTGTGTCACCCATTGTTTGAATCCAGCTAATACACTGTCACTG
>NW_026736465.1:0-69385 GCF_949786415.1 Peromyscus eremicus
GATTTTTCTGCACCAACATTAAAAACTCGCTCATTATTTTTAAAACAAACCATACAATAAATTCTAGAATAGCCAAGGAATTTCAAACTATTTATAACAGCAAAATAAAATTAGGGAAACCATCAAATTATAGTATTTCCTTATCACAATTCTATGCAACATATATGTGAGAATGGAAAAAGAGATTGTGTATGTGCATGCATGTGTGTGTGATAATTTTGGGATATAATCAAAATAAGCTCATAATATATTAAGTTTTTAAAAATAAGACTTCAAAATTAAACATGATTTTTATATCTGGACTACAGCAATCATCTTTATACTCCTCAGTATTTCTCCCACTTTCAACAAGCGATAATGTTTATTTCCAGTCTCTAGAAAATACGAAAAAAATCTTATTTTGTTTTTAAATAGTTGTAAAATAGAAGAAGGACATAATGGAAATTCTCTGGTGTTGAGACATGACCCTTATGCCATCTCGAACACACTGATAAACGTTCTCATCAGCATCCCTTTCTGGTTTCCCTGAAGGACCTCAGGCCCTCGTGAGCAAACCTCCCAAAAGAGCCCAGTTTTCTCCTGAGCTCTGTCCTTCCAGAAGCCACGTATCCCAGTCTAATCGACTGCCAATTCTTCAGGTATAAAAGCATGTTCGCTCATCATTACCTTGATTCACATGCTGATTGTGCATTACAATGCAAGCCACTTCACAGAATTAGAGGGTTTCTGTGCAGTGCGCTCAAGATCCAACTAACTTAAATGAATGACTTTGAGTGGCTCAGATGGAGGTGCAATCATTATTAAGAGCCGTTCCATGGACTCGGAGGGTAAGTATCGATGTACCGTGCTTTTGCAGGGGAGGTCACTGCTCCTTCTGTTAGCACCGGCATGAAACACATCCTTAGGCCTTTTAAAACTACTACTAACACAAATTTACATTACTGAATATTAATGTAACATCATGGACTATAAATTACATTTCAAAATCTATTGTTTAAAAACAAAACAACAATATTCTGAGATATAAAAAAAAAAAAAAACCATGCAAGAGTTACTGTGAGATTTCTTCTTGCCTTCACCCTTTTGCTGTTACCATACTAAAATCCTAAATATCACCCAGAGGGACAAGGATAAGAAAAAGATCATCTCTACATCATACACTGAAATCAGTAGGTCCTGTGAGGGAAAACTCCACCAGACCCTCGGTGTTCTTCCAACCAATCCTGTCATATTGAGGTCTGTCAGTCACACGGAGATGCCTTTCCTGAGCACTGTTCTTATACTTTACCTGTGGAGTCTAAGAGGGGACACAGTGGTAGACCTAGTCTTTCACTCAAAAACATTAATTCTTCCTGTTTCTAAACACTCTGCTAGGAAATTCAGGAGCAGGACAGAATTTCCCAAATGTTACCACATGTTTTTTCAATTGTTCTCTTGCTCTCTCCTCTCTCTCCTCTCTCCTCTCTTCTCTCTTCTCTCTCTCTCTCTCTCTCTCTCTCTCTCTCTCTCTCTCTCTCTCTCTCTCTCTCTCTCTCTCTCTCTGTGAGACACACACACACACACACACACACACACACACACACACACACACACACAGCCTCATGTTCACTGTATCTCCCACCCAAAATGCTGTTATTTCTTAAAAGAAAATTAATCCCTGCCAAACACTTCACATAACTAATAAATAGCTCACTTATCAGAATACTTTATGGAATAAAAAAGTGTCCTGAGATTACTGTCTCTGTGGGAAGAATTCAATGTTAAGCTTATAGTTAATAAAACCTATATTGTTTGTGTAAAAGGTGATTTAAAGTTCTGGTTCGTGTGGCTGTCACCTGGACTCCCAGGGTGTCGTCCCCTGTCACTCTCAACAGTGTCCTGGTTCAGAGAATTAACTATAGCATCACCTACTTAGGAATCTGTGGCAATAAAAGGAAATCTCATGATACCACATTATTTGTAGCTTCTAAACCCCTTGAATTTGTCAGACTGGCAGGAGCTAATTTACCTCTGACTTGAATTTTGCCAACAGGCAAAACAAATTAGAATGTCCAGGCTGGTTTTCAACGCCATACATTGACTGTGCCCCAAATTCCACAGAGCATTCTCTTATACAAGAGGCTCCAAAACATGTAGCAGTGTACAAGACACCAATAACAGTGTCTCTCGTCGGACTAATAGCTGTAAGGCTATCGTTAATGACCGGTTGGAGCTAATATAACAATAAAGTTGTTTCAAGGACTTTTACAACATAATTGATGACATTTATAGTGGAGGTGTTACACCTAGCCCATTATGTGCCATGAAGAAGGAGAGA
Organism: Peromyscus eremicus; assembly: GCF_949786415.1. NCBI lineage: Eukaryota > Metazoa > Chordata > Mammalia > Rodentia > Cricetidae > Peromyscus > Peromyscus eremicus. Next base: position 2,318 of record NW_026736465.1, read on the forward strand.
GACAGCACTTATGGGTTCCAAAGGTTTTATTAATCACCATATAAGCCGGTCACTGATCGATCAGGGCTGGAGGACAAGGACTCAGGAGTCTTTGTTTCTCCTGACAGCCTTGAGCAAGGGCAGAAGTGGGTTTACAATCATAAAATTCACAAACATTTGTTGCGAAGTTACAGTTACAATTTTCACCAATCAAGATTTAGAGATTAGGGGTTTCCTCCAATGTTCCATCATTATCAACCAACACACAATGCAAGCCTTTCAGTCCAACCAATCAGATTTATTTGTTCCTCCTGTGGTTAGGAACAGCCATAATGTTTCTAGAGAACTAAAGATGCATAACAACTATTTGTAACTATTACTATGGTTTAGGGAGGAGGTTGGTCAGTCATTGGAAAGTTCTCAGCTCCCCCAGGGCTTGGGAACCTGAACTTTATTTCCCTTCCAGGTAAAATGGAGTCTCAAGTCAAAATGGCAGTACTCAGGCCCAGGTGCTTTTGACTGCTCCCTTCAGAAGAAATACTTTCTTCTAAGTTTGCTCAACACAGTATTTAATGAATAGCATCAAATCATTGCAGCATACACAATTTCTACCACCTATAAAATAGAACTTATCCTATTGCTAAATAATTGTGTGGGAGGCACATGATTATTGACAAATACTTTCAGAAATGAGAGCACAAATTCTTATCTGTTCTTACTCAACAGGGGTCTGAGAGCAAAACAAGCACACAGAACCTCAAAGGGTTTTCAATGGAAAACCACCTTCAGGATCCTTTTCCTACACTCATCCCGAGTTCAAGGCTCGTTGACTGAATATCTACTACCCAACAGAAATGTGCATGCTGCACTTGTAGTTGACCTTGGCTGGGTCTGGCTTGCGGTCACAGCATGGCTTTCATTACATCTAGAATCCACTTGCTCCCAAGCCATGGGGTAAGATAGGAGTTCCTGACCTGTCTCTAAAAGAGCATGAGAGAAGCCAGAGACAAGTACTATAGCCCATCCTCTTGTCCACACCACGCCATCTGGGATGGGCAGATGTCACTCACACCAAATCTAACAGGTCGATCAGAACAAACGTCAGGAAGTTTTCTTGGGCAACTCTTCTTTGCCGCTGCACTTAAACACAAGAGGACACAGGAACTTGAACTATTATAACCAAATTGTTGCCTTATCAAGCCTGAACCCAGGGTCGGCACCGATAGAGACATGAAACACACAGAGAGAAAAGCAGGCCCTCATATCCTAGCAGAGCTTCTTCCTAGCTGTACAAAACGCCTTCCTCTGGGCCCACCTTTGTAGGGACAATACCTTCCATTTCACAATGAAGAGTCTTGACTCACCTGACCTCAGTGGGAAGAAACTAACACAACAGCCTATGGCTTCCTTTTATTTCTATGTCTCTTGTCACTCATTCTCCTTGTCTCTTCAACAGTCACAGAGCCAAGCCTGAGTGTCCACAAGGAGAACATTGATTATCGTCAACTACACAAAGAACAAGTGTTTGGACGTGATCTTCCAAATGACTGTCTTTGGCTGTGATGCTGGCTGCTCTGAACATCCAGGAGGACCTAACAACTCCAGTTGTCTCCTAACAACTCAAAAGGATCTTAAAAGTTACAGATGCTGTCTAAATCCTTCAACACACCATGTGGTCCATCTATCTTTAGATCGCAATTAGTTCAATTACTCAGTTATCACACAATTAATTATTACTTAGAAATATCCTAGATGTTCGCTTTATTAGATTGTCCTGACAGCTTGTATGAGCTTCTAAACTGACAAAGGACACAGTGTGCCTTTGTTAGGAAATTGTTGACCCTGTTCTTTTCCCAGTGGCTTAAATCACTGGTTCACTTTTATCTCCAACGCAAGCTTTCTTCATCAATTCTTTAACATAAGGCAAGGCATTTTAATATCTCATATTAAACTTTTGATTAAAACATCCTAAAAATGTTAAGTGTTTTACTTTGAAAAGGGTATCACTGGGCTAAAGACTAGATCTCAATTAAGTGCTAGATTAAGAATTTATTCGGGGGTATGGTGGTGCACACCTTTCTTTAATCCCAGCACCAGCTAAGGCTGGTGGATCTCTGTGAGTTCAAGGCCAGCCTGGTCTACCGGAAGAGTTCCAGGACAGCCAGGGCCACACCGTGAAACTCTGCCTTGGGAAAAAAAAAAAAAAGATTTCCAAAATAAAATGTCAAACACTTCTGCAGAGGTCCTAATTTACATGCTTTTTCCCCATAGAATGTTCTCTTTGCTCCTTATTTATTTAACCTTGTCAGAAACAACACTTGTGGTGGGAAGAGTAGGATGAAAGAACACTGATGTATTTTAAGATCTTCTGTTTCAGGCGTGGAGTCTGTGGTAGGTTGTAAACACCCACAATTGGCTGCTCCATCTACTTCACTCCTTAAATCTGGACTGACCTGTGGCTTCTTGGTAAATGAAGGGTAGCTTAAGGAGGCGCTGAGGAGTTCTCAGCCCAGAATGGAGGGAAGCTTAAGGAGGCACTGGAGAGTGCTCAGCTCAATCATCAGGAGCTCTGCAGCTCTCCCTCTCCCTACTTGGACTACTTCAACGTTTAACATCAGCAAAAGCAGCATTGCAGAACAGCCCTGAATGGCTGTCCCTTGACTCAGATGTGAACTGGGACTTGGGCCGGGATCCCTTTGTCCACAAAACCTATGCTCTTTGCAATAATCTTACTATTTCCAACCAACAGGTTACATTTTCCTTTTGACCTTGTGAACTGTTCTACACCAAGTTTTATGTCAACTGAAATTTGTTTCAATACCCCAACATATAAAATGCCCTCACAGAGATGGAAGCCCAATGAAGAGCCAGCCCACTGGATCATCTCTTGTCCTACGGGGTGTATTGAAAAGCCCTATGAAGCAGGGTCCAAAGGGGCTGTTGGCATCCTGCCTTTTCCCCTGACTAGATGACTAAGAGAGATGTCCTAAATCAGGGACGTTTTTTAGCTTCCTTGTTTTCAGGGTCTCTTACCCTTGGCCAGCTTCTTCATGGCTCTACCATAGGCCCTCCTCATCATTTTGTAGTTCTTCTTTATTCCCTAGCATCCCATCTCCTCCAGTCTTGTCTATTTATATCAAGTCCCTTCAATGTATCCAAAGGTGCCAGTCAGAATAAGCCCAAAGTGACATCAGATTTTCGTCATTGCTGATTAATACTTCTGTGTTAAATTATATCCAACATGGAACCCTCAGCCTTTCAAAGACCTTCACTAGATCTGGTGAATCATTACCACAAGGAAACCAGATCTCTCCTCTTTTAACATTTCTGTAGGCTGTTTGCAAGGAATTCCTAGCTTTTCAACTCACTAAACTGATCCAATCAGGTGACCATTTGTTTCACAGCTCAGTCTCAAGGTCAACAGCTACAGTAGTTATTCAAAGCACCTATTCCTATCAGAGGAGAACAAACTTGGGTAAGATTTAACCTTGGGAGAAAAAAAAGAAGTCACCTAGAAAAATGGCTGGCCCTCTCTGCAGGGGTTAGTGGGGGGACACACAAGTATGGCAGCCTGGTGTGTCAGAAAGAACGAAGGGACAGGATGCTGACCTCAACCTAACACTGCTGAATAGGGCAACAATTCTTTGATCTTTAGCTATAAAGTTCTATGAAATCTACTATCGGGGGTGATCTGAAAAAGAGAAAATGTTCAATTCTCAACAGTTTTAAGCATAGGAATTATAAATCTAGGATCAAAGTTGGAACACTTTCAGAAAGCTTCATTAAAATGCATTTCAAAAACTAGTTTAAAAACAGCAAAACAAAAATAATGGAGCATAATGTACTTAATAAAGGATAACTCACCAATACTGCAACTAACGGGAAAATAATGACTCCTCTCATCTCGTGCTGTGTATTGGTTAGAGACACTTGGCGAGAAAGCAGTGATGTGCTCTTTAATGTGGGTTTCATATCTCACGTGCTACAGAAACAGAGATGGCTGCAACTCTTAAACTTTCACGAAAAGTAGTCCAGATTTGAATTTTAATAAAATTCCAAATGATTCTCCCTTTACAAAATAAAATGTAATGTGTTGTTGGGCTGCTAGCCAAAACTCATTTTTATATAATTTGTAGCTGCACATAAACAATAAATGAAAATTGTTTAAGGTAAATAAATAAATAAAAGCTTCTCTTCTGTTTTTCAAGTTCCTGCAGGTGTAGCTGCTGATAGCTTCCTTCACAAAGTGGCATTTACAAAACTGTGACTGCAATAGCAGTCTTATAAAAGAGGCTTAGAAAACATCTCTGAAGTAGCAGCAAATTAAGCAGCACAAATCAAAGGACCTGTGATGCTGGGGAGATTTAGCAATGTCACTCTGACCGATGGTACCGGGGGTGGAATTCTCAGCCATCCATGAACTCAGAGAAGCCACAAATAAAACGTGTACGTGTATTTTCACTAAGATCAATATAGTAAGAAGCATAGCTAAACAAACAAGTCAGAGACGCCTGGTTTGTTATTAAAAGTTCCAAGTTACTTAGAAGGTAAAGTTTAATCGGTGGGAGAAAGTTTGCTGGTAACCTTTGCCATAGAAGTGGCTGGAATTCTATTTTAGGTCAAAACAAGGCAGCCAAGTTTAAACAGATGCCCTTACTGAGTAGCATTCGGAAGTGGCATTTACTGGGATACATGTGAACAACTGGCTGGGCAGCAGAGGTTTCAACCAGGGCATTTATCACATAATAAATGATAATATAGTTATCATTATATTATCAATAGCGCCAAGGTTGGGAATTCAGCCACTGAATTGGTATTCAGCTGTTCAACTCAGGATTCAGGTGGGTCACGACGTGCCCCCTTATAGAAGACAAAGACTAAACAGATATTCACCCAAGTGGGGTGTAACTTAGGGCCAGGGAAGGACAGCAAGTGGGCAGGGTATGTTAGGCAATGAGTAGAGTTTGAGGGTAGTCTAAGTCATCAAGTTCTTGGCATCAGAAGGACGTGTCAAGAAATTTGGGGAGATGGCTCACTGTGTAAAGTGCTTGTGCACAAGCGTGGAGACCTGAGTTCGATCTCCAGCGCACATTTCTAAAAAGCCAGGCTGGCAGTGCTCAGCAGTGATTATACTGAGATCACAGAGACCAGCAGATCCCAGGCTGGCAGTGCTCAGCAGTGATTACACTGAGATCACAGAGACCAGCAGATCCCCCAGGCTTGCTGGTCAGCCAGTCTATGCAAATCAGTGAGCTTTAGGGTCCATGAGCTCCTGTCTCAAAAGATAAGGTGAAAAGTGACTGAAGAAGACATCTGGCCTGGCCTCCACGTGCGCACGCGCGCGCGCGCACACACACATTCATAGACATACAAAAGGAAGATACGGCAATGAGTGAATTAAAACCTAGCCAGCTAGGCTACAGAGAAGGTTTAGAAGTGAAGCTGAGTCCAGGGCCAGGATCACTGAGCCGGCAGATAAGGTGAAAAGGTGAAAAGTTATCATACGGAAGTTTGGTGACAAGAAACAAACAAACAAAAAAAAAATCGGTCTGTTATCAGAATCAGGCGTGGACAGAGCAAAACCAAAGGCTGGTATGTTATAAACAACAAACTATGTGGCCAAGAACAAGAACACCAAAGCCTAAAGCCGAAAACTCTCCTGAAGTGAGTAAATGGCTTCCGGTTCTGGAAGGAAACAAAAACAAAAACAACAGTTCTGGGTACTGGGGACCAAGGACACATGAAGAGCAAGGCTAAGAAGACAGAGACCAGAGAGCATCTCAGACGAGAGGAGACTGGTCATAAGTGCAGCCACGGAAACACAGGCGTAAGGGGCTGTTAGGCTGCCCTAGTCCAGCGCTGTTTTCAGAAGGCTCTCCCTCTTGTCCTCAAACTAAGTGAGGAAATCAGTTTACTGACTGAACGTTCGTGATCTTCAAGGCACTCACTCCCAGAATCTTAACAGAAGACGGCTCCACTAATATGAGGATATTTATCCCCAATTTGTGTATCCAAAAGTCTATTCACAACATCGCAGGACAGGCTACAGAAACTGTCTCTATTCTTCATCTTAAACACAAGCAACTTCAGAATATTTAGCACAAGTTCTAAATGGAAAGGCCAAGGAAGAGGAGGGAAGGCGTGGCATTCTAGCACCCCGAAGAGAGACACAGCATCCAAGTGAGCCCCTCCACAATACCTCAGGGAGTTAAAGCAAGTGAGGTCAGCTCTTTAAATAATATAGCAACTTGTTTAGAACGGCTTTTCTTGTGAGAAAGGACAGAGTGCCTTTCTCCTCATCACACCGATAACCATACCTACCATGGGATCCATGCCACCTCTTCACGGTTCAGAGTTTTCCTCTTCAACAAGGATTTTCGGTACACCTACTTTTTGCCAGGAACTGTACTTGGGGTTAAGGATACTATGCTGAGCTGAACAGAGGACCTGTCCTGGGATCTCTGAGCTTCACAGTGAGTAGTGTGCGTGAGACTCACCAAAGTGAGTGTTAAAATTCAGATTCTAAGCTGAGTGAGTCCCCGGCACTTCTGCATGGTTGTGCTACGTGTAGTCTTGTACAGCACCTCCTGAGAAACTGGTCCCGAGAGAGCTCCCTGCAAATAAGTCTAGGAATCTGTGTTGCAGCTGAACCCCTAGCACCAAGCAAAGAGTAGGTACACCAACATGTATTAAATGGTCTTCAGCACTCAGGGGATAGGCAGTCCTGTACAGTGAAGGAAGGACAATGAAATCACAAAAGGTAGGCTGAAACACAGCCTGAGTAGACCCAGGAACATGTTCCTAGAGAAGGCAACATCTGAAGAGACCTTACAGGATAATTAGGAGGGAGCTGGGCATGAACGGGCGTCTCACCGATTCAGGAGGTAACACACCCAGCTACCATCTCCTGAAGCAATGACCCCATTGCTTTACCTGCAGGATCTCTAACAGGGACAGCCACCCGTCACTAGGGTTAATATCACCAGGAAAGGGAGGCACAGTGAAATTAAAATTTGCCCAGGGGTGGCATGGCTTCATTTAAAAGTTAAAAACAGGATGATTATGGTATCTAGCAATTCTGCTTTTCAGTATACATCCATAGAACCGAAAGCCAGGACTCAGATATTTGTAGGTCCATATTAATATCAGCATCGTTCATAATTTCCAAAAGGCAGGAGCTATCGAAACGTCCATCATCAGGTGGGTAAATAAATGGAGTATATCCGTGCAATGAAATGCTAAGTAGCTTCAAAACGGAAGGCAATTCTGACATTTGCAACAAAAAGAAAGACATTATGCTACAGAAATATGGTGGTCACAAAAGGACAAATAAGGTATGATTTCATTTATATGACTAGATGATTCCATTTACAAAGCCATCAAATTCATGGAAGCAAACAGTTGTGGCTGCCAGGCTGAGGAGAGGGAGCAAGGGGGAATTAGTGGGTATAATGTTTCTGAAGGTAGGTGAGGATGTTTGTAGCAGAGGGTGAATGTCATACCTCAGAATTGTACACTTAAAGGTGATTACATGTTCCATTTTGTGTTCTGTATTGTTACCACACAAAATAATCACACACACACACACACACACACACACACACACACACACACACCCCTATAGTAGTTGCAGGAGGATCCAAGTCCATCTTCACTAGTGAGACCCTCAGACCCCAACAAGAGAAGTTTAAAGTTCTTCGCCAAAGCTCCAGCAGCCCACCGCCACCTCAGACTCTGATATCAATAGTCAGCTTCTGTCACAGCTGAACGACGAAGCCCAGTCCACCAGCACCAAACTTTTCCAATGAAAGAAGTGGTGAGAGGAGAATCCTGAAAGCAAAGTGATGTTCAAGGATCAGCTATGGACTTTCACTCCCTCCGTGAATCTACAGAGAAATCTAAAGGAAGAGGTAGAACAAGTTCTTCCCATCGTTTCATGATCTCACCACCCCATGCTGGGTCTGCAGCCCTTTTTAAAAAGCACAAGAAACAATTAACAGTTACACAGGGGACAAAATAACATATAACCCGATGACAGTCTAGAGCTGTGATTGGCACTCTCCAGCCGCCATGTCAGAGTTTGGTGGGCATGCCCATGCTGGCTACGGTGGTGCCCTCCCCCTGCCATGCTCTCAGCACCCTCCCACTCCCTACCCATCGCAGCTGGGCAGCAGAGCTTGCCAGCAACTGAGAGACACACAGCCCAGAGTGACAAATGCCCTCATTCCACACAGCCATACTCCTCCTACCTCCAACTGTCACAGCCCAGTACATCAGAAGCACGGCCAAACCCGGCGGTTGCATTTATTCGCTGCGGCTTTGAAAGGCACAGCCGAGTCAAATGCCGCCATCCCCGTTCGTCTAGGAGAACGAGTGATTTGGAAAGCGACCTAAACTCTCACCTCTTTCTACCAACCAGTGGCAAGTGTCAGGCCAGGCGCCTCATACTGCCCTAAACTGGATCTTAACTTCTAGCCTAAGGAGTCAGGTGAGTGTGCTCAAGGAAACGAGCTAGGTGCCAGTTCTATTTCACCTTGCAGGGACGTAAAGGTCCTTGAACTTCTTCCAACTCTGTATCCTCCTGGGCTCTTGTTCCACGCTAACTTCTGCAGCAGCACCTTCAGGTTCATAAGGAGAGAAGGCAAACGGCCCCACCAAAGCTAAGGACATTCCTCCTTCACTGTCTCCACCGCATTCCACCACCTGCCCCAATCTTGTCTCTTCTCTCCCTCCTCTTGGACCCACATTTCAGGAAACACTGAAAACATCTTTTTTAATTACTTGGACCACAGGAGATTTCGCCTAGACCAATGTCTTAGTTGGGGTTTTGCTTTTTTCGCGGGGCCTGCCACCCAGCTCCCAAATAAATCACACATGGAGGCTTGTTCTTACTTATAAACGCCCAGCCTTAGCCTGGCTTGTTTCTTGCCAGCTTTCCTTAACTTTAAATTATTCCATCTACCTTTTGCCTCTGAGCTTTTCCTGTTCTCTTACTTCTGTAAATCTTACTCTCACTCCGTGGCTGGCTGGGTACCTGGGTGGCAGACCCCTAGAGTCCTCCTCCTTCACTGGTTACTTCTTTCCTCCCAGATTTCTCTTTCTATATATTCCCTCCGCCTGCCAGCCCCGCCTATTCTTTCTTCTGCCTTGCCATTAGCCGTTCATCTCTTTATTCATCAGGTGTTTTACACAGGCACAGTAACACAGCTTCACAGAGTTAAACAAATGCCACATAAACAAAAGTAACACACCTTAAAATAATATTCTACTACAGGGTTTCTCTTGCTGTGATAAACACAATGACCCAAAGCAACTTGAGGAGAAGAGGGTCTATTTATGTTTACAACTCTAAGGTCACACTCCATTGCTGAAGGAAGTCAGGGCAGGAACTCAAAGCAGGAACCTAGAGGCGGGAACTGGAGCAAAAGTCGTGTAATGCAGGAATTCGGCTTACTGTCTTACTGTCTATAGTTTGGTCATGGGAACTAACATAAAGACCCATAACTGGACAATGTGCAGAGAATGAGACTTTATGGGATGTGGGATGTCTTTGTTAAACTGTTCCCCTCAGTCCTCAAAGAGCTATGCAGAAGAGGGGGCAGGGATTGTAAGAGTCAGAGCGGATGGATGACTCCAAGGAAACAGTGTCTTCCAGACATAACAAGATGATGCGCATATGAACTCACAGAGACTGTGGTAGCATGCCAGGGGTCTGCGCAGGTTCAAGTCAGATGGGGTCCCAGTGCTGAAAGGGGTAAATGGACACAGGCTCTCATTCCTAACCAGGAAGCTATCTGCAACTGACACTTGCTGGCAAAGGAGAAATTAATTTTCTCCAACGGAGTCTCACTAGGTATATAAACCACCCTTAAGGGCGGGTCCCATGCCCAGCAGTAGATGGCACACACAAAATGGAAAAAGTGAATTCAATGGTATTTTTGTCTCATATTGCTCTGTTTGAATATTTTTTGTCTTACTGGCCTTTTGTTTGTATATTATGTATAACATTTCTGATTTTGTATTTTTATGGATTTTGTATGTGTGTGTGTCTTGTGCTTTTTCTTTGAGTTTTTTTTTTAATTTCTATTCTGGTTTGTCTGGTTTCTTATTTGACTGTTTGTTTCATGTCTAAAGAGAGAGAAAGAAAGGAAATGGAGTTGGCTAGGTGGAAAGGTGGAGAGGATCTCAGAGGAGTTAGAGGAGGCGAAACATTGACCAGATTATTATATTAAAATTTTATTTTCAGCCGGATGGTGGTGGCGCACGCCTTTAATCCCAGCACTTGGGAGGCAGAGCCAGGCGGATCTCTGTGAGTTCAAGGCCAGCCTGGGCTACCAAGTGAGTTCCAGGAAAGGTGCAAAGCTACACAGAGAAACCCTGTCTTGAAAAAAAACAAAAAAAAAATTATTTTCAATAAATATACATAATTATATTCATTTTAAATTATTCATACAGTAAAATTTATTCTTTCATTATACATTTTTCTGAGTTTTGACAAATGCATATACCCATGTAACTACAAAAACATACAGAAAATTCCCATTATTAAAAAAAAAAACCCTTGTGCCAACACTTTAACCCCTGACATCTCCTAGGTTTCTGCCTTCTTACATCACCCTTTCCAGAAAGCACAGAAATTAAATTTAACAGTAAGCAGACATTTGTGTCTGCCCGCCTGCTTTCTTATACATCCCGAGACTTACTCAGGAATGTTACCTGCCCACGGATCAAACATCCCACAGTGGGCAGGGCCCTCCTACACCAACTAATTAAGAAAATGTCCTTCAGGCCAGTCTATGGCAGCATGCTCCCAATTGTGGTTCCCTCTCCAATAACTCCATCTTATGTCAAGTTGACAATACAGTAGCCATGATAGGCACTGACACTAAAATGGAGGTTCAGGTGCCACGCCTTCCCACCAATTCCCAGTGCTTCATATGATTCCTGAAACAGGGACTACCACAACCTATTAGAACATCACTCTTCTTCCAACAGCAAGACAATGAATACTTCTATCATGTATAGAAATGCTCAGCAGCCACTTCCGTACCATAAGCGTCTCTATTGAATTTTTTATTCATTTTTTTCTATGTATTTCTTTGTAAACATCACTAAGTCTTTAGAAATATTTTTCTATGACAAAAATGTTGTGCAGGCACACAAGAGGTTCTAGATGCAATGCTCAGCACTAAAAGAAAAAAAACTGATTTGCTTTATGCAGCGGAGGGGGTGGTTCACATTCTCATAAGAGAAGTGCAGGGCTAATGTCTCACTTGAGTTCCTCAGGCCATGGGAATTAAACTGATTTTTCTTTAATACATGGACTAGCAAGAGGAGGAAATGCACACTATTTACACATACAATGCACGGGACAGGAATGTTCAGGGGACAGGGCTGAAATTTGGAATTTATATGCCGAAATTTGTAGGGAAAAGAAAATGGGGTTAAAAGCAAATGTTTTTCTTTGGAAAAAAAAAAACAAAGGGGCTTTTGGTAAAGCAAATAAAAGATAAAGATTTTGAAAGCATTGGTTCACTGAAGTCACATGATCTGCTGCCTTCTTCTGGCCATGACACTCCCCTAGAGAAGGGGTTTAGGACACCTTTGCCTCCCCAAAGCTGCTGTTTTTAGTCAGGTAAGAGAAGAATCTTCTCTCTACTTCTGCTGAGTCTTAAATGTCCTCAGCTTAAGTCTTTAGGAGCAGGGGATTGGATGTGGGCCTCAGTGACAAAACATTTACCAAGCATGTGCCAGGCCTTGCATCCAAACCCCAGTACTTCCTTCTCCCACAAAAAAAAAAAAGAACTAAATTGAAGACTTTATCCCATTTCTGAGGTTTCCAGTGGGTTAGCACTCTGAAGATCCAGAACGTAATGATTATAGAGACTTGTAAGCAGTGTGCCTTGTCCTCTGGGAGACCAGATGGGGAAATGTTGTAGAATATGAGTTTAAGATGTGTTACATTTGTTTATGTTGTGAACATTTGTTTAATGATGCAAAGATGTGTTGCATTTTTTTTTTGTTGCATTTGTTTAACTCTGTGAAGCTGTGTTACTGTGCCTGTCTAAAACACCTGATTGGTCTAACAAAGAGCTGAATGGCCAATAGCAAGACAGGAGAGAGAAATAAGTGGGGCAGAGAGAATAAATAGGAGGAGAAATCTAGGCACAAGAATGAGAAGTGAGAAAAGGAGAAGGAGAGGAGGACACCAGGGGCCAGCCACCCAGCCACCCAACCACACAGCCAGCCACAGAGTAAGAAGGAAAGAAAGATATATACAATAAAGAAAGGTAAAAAGCTCAGAGGCAAAATGTAGTTAAAGAGAAATGGGATAATTTAAGTTAGAAAAGCTGGCTAGATACAAGCCAAACTAAGGCCGGGCATTCATAAGTAAGAGTAAGTCTCCATGTATTTATTTGGGAGCTGGGTGGTGGGTCCCCAAAGAGTGAAAAAACCAACTACAGGAAAATTTGTAAGCAATAAAGTAACCACCCTGGTGCATTAACAACCTTAGGGGCTGGTTTGCTGTTTGTTTTCGTGGCCCACCCGTTGATTAAGCACTGTGTAGTCACAATTCTTCATCTACCAAGTTCTACTAAAGATTTTAAGTTTGGACACGGGTTCCTGCATCATTACCTCGCTGACACAAATATGCACTCGTAGACATGACAGCAGTTCGGATCATCACATATTCTAAATCCCAGGCGGGATTCACACTTTCTCAAATGAGTCCCACACTCTTTGAGTTCACATGTCCAGAAGGAGCACTTAGCTCCCTGTCAGACTGCGGGGCAAGCAGAGGGAAGTAAGGAGGGCAGAGAGGGCTACAACACTGGGGTCAGAGTTAGGAACCTTAGAGAAGATCCCGATTTTATCCTGTCATACGATTAATGAAGAAATCGCTAAACTTCAAAAAGGTTCAATTGCTTACCAAAGGGCTGCATTACTTGGTGGCTAATCCCCAACTCTTCTTCTGACCCTCCCCACAACCTGTGTGGGGTGTATGTGTGTGTGTGTATGTGTGTGTGTATGTGTGTGTGGTATGTGTATGTGTGTATGGTTTGGTATGTATGTGTGTGTGTGTGTGTGTGTGTGTGTGGTGTTTGTGTGTATATGTAGTGTATATGTATGTCTATGTATATATGTTTATGTGGTGTATGTGTATATATGGTGTGTGTATATGTTGTGTGTTTGTATGTAGTATGTGTGTGTTTGGTGTGTATATGTATGCATGTGTGCATGTGCGTGTGTGGTGTGTGTACATTTGTGGTGTGTATGTATGGTGTGTGTATGTGATTGTGTTATATGTGTTCGTGTGTATGTGTGGTGTGTGTGTAGTATTGTGGTGTGTGTGGTACATGGAGTATGTATGTGTATGTAGTGTGTGTGTGTGGTACATGAAGCATGTGTGGTACATGAAGCATGTGGTACATGAAGCTGAATGTGTTGAGGGAGTGTATGTGTTTGTCCACGTGCAAGTTCAAGTTTACCTTCTAATAGCTGAACTGAACATTTGTGTTCAGGAAAATGCAGATCCATGCTTCAGTAGGCAGAGGCCCTGCGGGAGCACCCAAGCCAACCTGGATGCTCCCTCGAGTGACAAGCCACTCTCACGCTCATGGTCTCCTCTGGGGACCATCTCTAGGTAGATGCTTCGGTATTTGGCTGAATTGATTAATGCTCACCCCATACCTTCAGAAAGAGGCTTGTCCAACCTTTATTATTCTTTAAACTGTCTTGATTCCCTTAGAACTTCTTCACTTCATTCCCAGCTCAACCCCATTTATAGAATATTTCAAAGAAAAATCGGTTTATTTTAAAACCCCACTCTTCTACTTTTACATTTCTCCAAATGACTTGCTTTATGCCTGAGTTGCCTTTGTAATTTAAAAAAAAAAAAAAAGGCAATGCCAGTGTGTTTTTACATTTTCATTATTCATCTTAACTGGACATCTCATAATTAATTTGATTATATAGAACAGCCAAAACATTAAGGTTAAAGCAAAGGCGGAGAAGGGCCTAAAAGAAGCATCTTTTCTATTATTGTGTTGTGGTTTCCAAACCCCACATGACATCCTATGGAGCACACTGCACACCACAGACTCCCTGAATCACCTAGAGACTAAAGGAGGCAGGCTGGAAGCAGGGTGACTGTGACCTTGGGAACCGAGTCCCACGTGACCTTTAATTCCCACAGTACCAACTCTCCGCCATCCTCATTAGTCAGCACCCAGGACATGGAATCTGCCTCGAGAGATTCATCAACAGCAGACACAGGGCTCCGCAAGCGTGCAGGTGAGCTGCAGCCAAGGAAAGGAACTTTCCATGTCTTCATTTTCCCGGGAACTCTCCTCCCAGTGGCCCTCTGTTTCAGCCTCCACTGCTTGCAAGTCAGGCCAAATTAATCTCCAGGCAGCCAGGCAAGATCGCTGGCTGATTTGATTGTCCCTCTTGCTCAGGAAAACAACAACAACTCAACTATCTCAAAGCCTCCACTGTGGTTCGTCTTTTCGATACATGTTTCAGCAGCATCTGCCTTGGATCTTTCACAAAGCTTTTAGTTTATATCTTGACTTACATTTGTTCACAATGTTTCCTCACAGCGATCCACCATAGATCCATAAAAATGATCAATGATCATCCACTTTCATCAAAGATGCTTCATACTGACCCTCCTCTCCAGAAAAAAAAGTACACTTACAAATCAACAAGAAAAACTCTCAGAAGGAGAACTCGATGAATAGACGATATTTACCCTTGTACAAGAGCCCATTTCAAATCCTCAAGTGTACCTCTTTTAACAGGCAAATTAGATTTCCACATTTTCTTCTTCTTCTTCTTCTTCTTCTTCTTCTTCTTCTTCTTCTTCTTCTTCTTCCTCCTTCTTCCTCTTCCTCTTCCTCTTCTTCTTCTTCTTCTAGAAATCCTAGTCTCTCTCCCTGGCTGTTCAGCACAAGCTGCCTGCTCAAGTCAGAGCTGAGCTGTTAACACATGCCAACCACACCCCTGCTCCAGGAATCTGCAAGTCCCAAGCCCAGGGTTTTGCCTTTCACTAACACAGTTCTGCACATCTGTTCCCAAGGTGCTGACCTCCAGTCCTCAGAGCTCAACTCACTTGTATACTTTAGTACACTGGTGCTTCAGTTAAAATCTGCAGTGTTCCGCAGTGTGTGTGCTAAACAGTCAACATTAACACATTAGCAGTCTGATTAGAGTTTCGTTTGACTTAGGTCTCATTAGAGATCAGGCTGGAAAAAAAAAATCACCAATTGCACAGCTGGTCTCTGACTCAAGCTACCTAGCAACTGTCAAAATACAACCCCAACCACAAAGGTGTTTGAAGCTACACATGAAAACTTACGCTAAGAGAAACATCACCACATTTCCACCGTCAGCATGCTGTTTCAGCACAAACACAACTGGGAGGGGAGTGCCCCAGTGTCCTGAAGTGTTTGCCTGTTCTCCCTTGAATTGTGTAAATATGACATAAATCAAGGGTGAGGGTCATAGCATTAAATATCCGTGCCTTAGCACGGGGTGGGGGGTCAGGGGTGGGTGGGGTTCTGGATTCCTGGTTTTAGAACTACCACTGTCAACGAGGGCATGGCTGCGTTAGTATCCAAACAGCTGTGTCTCTTACACAAAACTGCTCTGTTCTATTCCTCAAAGCTCGTGTCTAAGAAGCCGGGAAGACGACAGTTCTGCTGGTCAAGCGCTCTCTATGTCAGCATGAAGACCTAAGTTCAAGTCCAAGAACCCACGTAGGAAATTGGGTGTGGTGGTGCACGCCTGTAATTCCAGGGGTGGCCACGGTTGGACCCCCTAAAACTGCTGGCCAACCAACCTAGACTAATCAGGGAGCCCAGATCCGGTAAGAAACCCTGTCTCAAAAAACAAGGTGGTCCTCTCCAGAGGAACGACACCTGAGATTGACAGCTTCCTCATGCATACACACGTACAGAAGAGCAACACACACACACACACACACACACACACACACACACACACACACACACACATTTCAGAGTCAGCTTGGAAAAATAAGTTACAGAGCATGTGTGGGGTGCAATGCAAAGCAAAGGGGTTACTGCTGCCTTCCTGCCTTCCATTATACAGAAACTCACTAGAAACTATAGCAGTATTTGCCTCTGGGGTGTCGGGGATCTGGGCCTATTATTTATTATATACTCCTTTACATATTGTTTAACTTTTTTGCCACATTCACTTGCTTCCATAACAGGCGTCAAGAAGTAAACCGACTTGAAGGTTAAACATGTTTATCAATGAGCTCAAATCCCCTTGGACTCTCGAGTGGAAACCCCCACCTCCTCAGAACTTACTGGCTGTATTTAAGAAATACAGCTTTTCTCACTTAGACGACTGAGAAAATAAACTGGAGTTCTATTTTGAGAATTCAGTACATACCATTCATGCAAACCAAAGCACACACTTGCTCAATGGCCCGACCCCATACTTCATACTTACAAAATGTGGAAAAGAAGCCATCATATTAGTAATACAGCCACACAGTTCGCCAGGTCCCTCCCTGAGGGACAGGCCCTACATTCATCGTCAATATATTAAACCCATAAAACAGTTTAGGCTCCATTATCTGCACAGCTCTGCCTCATCAACATTTGCTATCAATCCATTGTGTGGTTTCTTTTCTTCCTTACCTCTTATCCTAAATAGATACTCTTCTCCTTCCCTATGTCAAATTAAACTACAAAACAATCCTTTTTTAAGTTGCTGTGTTCTCTTCAATCACATTGTATACATACATAAAGTGAAGTGTTAGTCTGTCAATCACCTTGAGTTTTTCCTCTTTGCTGGATCTAACTACTGAGACTCTGTGGTGGTATTGTGTTCCCCAAATATTGTGCACCCTATTAAACTTATCTGGGGTCAGAGAACAGAACAGCCACTAGATACAGAGGCCAGAAAGTGGTGGCACATACATACCTTTAATCCTAGCATTCTGAAAGCAGAGATCCATCCGGATCTCTGTGAGTTTAAAGCCACACTGGAAACAGCCAGGCATGGTGACTCCCACCTTTAATCCCAGGAAGTGATGGCAGAAAGCAGAAAGGTATATAAGGCGTGAGGACCAGGAACTAGAGTTGGTTAAGCTCTCAGTCTTTTGAGCAGCAGTTCAGCTGAGATTCATTTGGATAAGGACACAGAGGTTTCCAGTCTGAGGAAACAGATCAGCTGAGGTATTGGCGAGGTGAGGTGGCTATAGCTTGTTCTGCTTCTCTGGTATTCCAGCATTCACCCCAATAACTGGCCTCGGGTTTGATTTTATTAATAAGACCATTTAAAATTCATGCTACAGGACTCCACCATATTCACATGCACAGCTCTAGTGATTAGAGTTCAGTAGATTCTTGACAGACTCTTTCCACATGTAAATGAACTTCTCCTAAGAAGCCTCCCTACTGTTTAAGAACACCCTCTCTTGATACAAGTGCAGTGTGCACCGCACACCTGCGCGCTCAATCTAGCCATGCTCATCCTGCATCCCTGCTGTTCTGTGAGCTCTGCCCTACTTTATCACTTCCTCCCGCTCTCCTCCCTCACTGCTGTGGTTACTGCTGCTCAGCCTCTGTGTATCTAAGCTCTATCTTTACTTCACATCTAACTGGCATCAAATAATACTCTTCTTTCAGGACCTGGCTTATTTAACTTACCATAATGTCCTCCAGCTCATCCACGTTGTGGCAAATAGCAGGACCTTAAGGCTGAATACTATTTCATTGTATTGTTAAATAAGCGTATTTGAGCTGTTCTTGACACAAATGACCTAACAATGATACAGCATGCCAAAGGTGTTAATATAGTTCACGTTGCTGGACAGACGACCTAGCAAGTGAGGGGTGCTCTTCCAGAGGGCCCGGACTTAGTTCCTAGCACCCACATCAGGCAGTTCACAATCTGTGACTTCAGCTCCAGGGTCTTTGACATCTTCTTCTGATCTCCTCAGGCAAACACACGCACGGCACACACCCATAAAGATACACACACACATACACTGAAATTTTAAGTAAATCATATATATATATATATATATATATATATATATATATATATATATATTCCACCTTAACCACCATTTATCAATCAATATATACAACCAATATATACAAAATAAATTTTGTTTTTAAAAATACACTCTTCTGGGCATTTGCCTACTGAGTGAATATTCAGACAAAAAAATCAATATTTACTTCTCTCTCTATATATAAGAGTTCTCCCCTGCCTGCCTACTCCCTCCTCTGCAGAGTCCCTGAAATATAATCGGTCTCCATAATTGTAACGAACGCCATATGAACCATTTACAATGTCTAGTTGTGATTGTTTCCTCTTATTCACTTGTCTTTTCTGCTCTTGACAGTTACTACCACAAAAGCCATGTAGGTAGGCAATCCTTCAAATTGCTAAGACAATATACTGCATTTCTATCCAAGGTCAAAAATCTGGGAGAAAGTATACGTGTAACTCGTTAATAACTTAGCTCAGAACCTTGAACTTCGCATAGCTTCCCAAAAAAGTATTTCTTCACATCTTTCTCTCGTCTCGCCTTTCTCTCAGATCAACTATTTTCAGCAAGACCTTGTCCTTTGAATGTTCCTGTTCCACTAACTTTCCCAGCCTGTGACCCCTAATCTTACGTAATCCTGAGTATGAACCTCATGATTAAAAAAATTGTAACAGTTACTTTGTGTGTGTGTGTGTGTGTGTGTGTGTGTGTGTGAGCATGTGTGTGTGAGCGTGTGTATAACATGGCACAGAGCACACATGCAGATGTCAGAGGACAACTTTCAGGAGTCAGTTCTCACCTTCCACCACGTGGGTCCCAGGATCAAACTCAGGCAGGCAGGCCTGGCGGCATGTGAGCCATTACACAATGGGCCATCTCTCCACACCTCCCCTCACTGCTTCATTTGACGATGCCTCTTACAATTGGCTGTGCTCAAGGTGGGTAGGGCAAATGAGGACGTACATGCACACAGAGTGTATTAGAATGCTCAGGGAGTCTGTGCGTATCCATGACCTCCAATATTCTAATTTACAGTTGAGAAAAAAAGTCCCTTCTCCTACCAACTTTAAACCGTAAGGTTCAACAGAGTCAACTTGGCTGGAGATAGGGAGAAAACAACTATCTGTATATGGAGAAGTAGTAATTAAAATTTAAAAGACAGAACTCCAATAGTATGTGTTTATGTAAAGAAACTGCACATTCAGAAAAGCTGACAAGCACAGTACGGCACCCTATTGACAGTACTGACTCAAAACCCTAAGAAAGCTCTGGCCACATCCTTGTTCCCTTTTCCTCTGGGCCAGGGAATACACCTTTCTTTTTTCCCCAGATTCCTTCACTCCCTTCTTAGCGTGGCTTTCACCCGCTCACATCTACACAATATTTTTTTTCACTTATCTCTCTTCTCAACACTCCTGTCTTCCTGGCCCATTTAGGAATACAGCCCGCAAGCTTTCCGTCTGCCCCACCCCCACCCCCTGTCACACACACTTAACATATACATACAGAGCATTATTTATCAGCTACTTATTAAATGTGCAGAAAATTTGGCTCATCACGGTCCCAGATGAATTATATGTTCCCCCTCATATCTGGGAATTTAAAGCTTTTGTGTAATTTTTTTCTATATTTGGTTTATTTTAATCTTATGAATGTTCTATAAATATTGACTCAGATCTGAAATCACAGCAATAAGATTGAACAGCTTGTTAATAATCCACTACAGCCAGCCTATATACATGCTACCACCATATGGCACCACAATAATTAATATTTGCTTAAGCAGAGTGATTAATATGTTTGCTATGGTGTGGGTGCAATATGAGCATTCCCTAAAGGTCCATATGCAAAGGCCTTGTCCCAGGATCGTGGGACTGACAAGGACCAAGAACCTTGAATAGCAGAGCCTAATGGACAGACGTCTTGAAGTCTGCAAAAGAGACTTTGGGTCCCATCAAGCAGCCCCACCCCACTTCTGGTTACTGACGTGTTTTGCTTTCATATCTGCTCCTATAATGAGCTGCTCTCACGAGAAGTCAAAATTAATGGAGTCACCCAATCTCCAGCACTATGAGCCAAAGCGAACCTCTCTTTCGTTCATAAGTGGCCTGCACCAGATGTCTCAGCACGGCGACAGAACTGCAGCAGACTGATACGGTAATCAGTAATACAGTACTAATACAGCAGCGAAGCCTACGCCCCCATCCTTGTACAGACTAGAAATAGCTACCCGTCACTTTCTTTGCTCAAAACGAACCACAGTTCTTGGCTCCTGAGCGAACTGCAGTGGGTTACTGGATCCAAGAGTTGCCAATCATTTGGGAAACGTCATACATGAAGTTGTATGAGCAGGACACATGAGATTTACCCCAACAGCAAACCAGTATTTACCAACAATTTACTTCAGAACTTCAGAAGCTTTTCTGATTTCTGTGTGGAAATCAGAAAAAAAAAAAAAAAAGCTTAGCTATAATCCTAAAAGTTCAGAGCTTTCATCAGAAATCCTTAGGGAAAAAATTAAAATAATTGTCTGTATTTAAGCATGGAGTGATACCACACATCTATAATCCCAGCAGTTGGGAAGCAGAGCAAAGTGGATCTCTGTGAGTTCAAGACCGGTCTGACCTACATGTTGAGTTCCAGGACAGCCAGGACTATGTAGTGAGACCTCGTCTTTTTGTTTGTTGGTTTGTTTTTGTTTTTGTTTGTCAAGACAGGATTTCTCTGTGTAGCCCTGGCTGTCCTGGAACTCGCTCTGTAGACCAGGCTGGCCTTGAACTCCTAGAGATCCACCTGCCTCTGCCTCCCAAGTGCTGGGATTAAAGGCGTGTGCCACCATCAGCCAGCTGAGACCCTGTCTTAAAAATAAAAAAAAAAAAAGGTCTAAGCCTCAGAGGAGCTAACAATACAGTGAGAAAAGAAGCACATGTCCTCAGCATGTCTTCATGGAGGGGAGATGTCTAAAATGATAGGTAATTGTCTAGAGACACATGTCCTCAGCATGTCTTCATAGAGGGGACATGTCTAAAATGATAGGTAGTTGTCTAGAGAAAAAAGTGGAATGAGGAGAAAAGCCTTTCTATTGATTAACAGTTGACCTGAACTTTGAAGAATAAGTAAAATCTATAGATGCAATACACACACACACACACACACACACTCACACACACACTTACACTCACACATATATGTAAAGCAGATGGGAAAACACGTGGCAGATGCCTGATAACTCCTGGCTAATGATCCTCACATCTTCCACACCTGTGGGAGACATCGCACTGGTTTATCAATTCTAACAAACGTTGGAGAAGCTGGGGCAAAGGAGGGCTGAGGAGGTACTCCACACTTTCTGCTCCAGCTTCCCATAAACCTAACACTGTTCTAACAGGAAAGTTGGAGGTTTAAAGAAGAGGAGGAGGTGGTTATCATCATGCAAGGGTGGTGGCATATGCCTGTAATCTCAGCCCTCAGGAGGGAAGCAGGAAGGTAACAAGTTCAAGGCCAGCCTGTCAAATTAATAAATAAACAAATAACATATTACTCCTGAGGTGTGTAACTAATTTTTGGGCATTTGCTTCTGGCTTTAACTACATTTTAAAATATATTCCTGTGGTCACAGGTAGCGGCTTTTTCCATTGTCTTCTACCAGGAGGCTGACGAATCTTTTTATTCAAGTGACAAAGGCCAGAACAGCTCCCTCAATTTACAAAATCAAACAAGGCTGCGAAGGAGGCGGGACGTTGGGTCCCTTTAAACTCATATGGCATTCACTCGGCAAAGCAACAGTTTACAAGTTGGACCCTGAACCAATGCAGCATCCCTGTCCTTCCTATCCTTTGAGCACCTCTTAGGAAAGTTTATTCTTCCTGTTTCTATAGAAGATGGTGCTGAAGTAAGACTTACCCCTTGCTCAAAGCTTGGAACTCCTCAAGCTGAGCCAAAAATCTCTTCCACTCTCGGTCCCCCGACACACACAGAGCCAAGCGGCTAGAAGAGATGAGCTTCTGAGGTTGATGAACAAGCCCATGTCAAAATTCAGACTCGGAGACAGCGGCTTTCCACCATGGTTTGTACACACAAATCCGTAGAACTGGTAATACCGAGTTGTCAAAAAGGATGCAATTTACGTTTTTGATAATCCAGTGAAGTTCAGAAAAATCTATGAACATGAAGCCCCTCACTGGTGGACACAGGCAAGTAATTGGGATGTGAAGAAAGATGCCAGCGCAGGTGGACCAAACTATCATTTTTATTAGTCTGAAAGCTCCAAGCCCTGCTTCAGAAACTCAGCCACATTTCAGGGTGAAATAAGGCAATCTCCCTGCTCCTCCAGCCAGCCATTTCATTTACACCCTTCCTAAGATAAATTCTTTCCTTGGAAACCTGGAGTCCTTTGTATTTGGAGATGACCTTGCATTGTCGGCCCTAATACTCCATCCACAAGGGAACAGTCTTTCACTGCCTGCTTTTCAACCGTTCTTTCAGGGAAGAAAAAGAAATTCAATCTGGATTTCTGTTTACTTTTATTTTCCTAGAATTCTTCTCTAATAGGTATTTCCAGCTG
This sequence comes from Peromyscus eremicus, assembly GCF_949786415.1. Classification (NCBI taxonomy): domain Eukaryota; kingdom Metazoa; phylum Chordata; class Mammalia; order Rodentia; family Cricetidae; genus Peromyscus; species Peromyscus eremicus. Next base: position 24,901 of record NW_026736465.1, read on the forward strand.
AACTCTCAAACATTAAAACCACAAAAAAGATGGAAAGGCAGTGTCGGTACTTAGTAACGCAGGTTTTCACACAAAGTATGGGGTAATTTTTCTGAATAGTCTAACCGGCTTGAAGGACTCCCTGGAGAAATGAGAAGACGAAACTTGTTTCTTTAAACAATGTTTTAGCCCATCAGGTGCTGTGTTCTTGCGTCGTCTATTAAGACGGTTTGTTGGAATCATCATTTAAAGTACAAGTTTGACATGAACTGTGAGTCTACCTCTAAAGGATGTTTTCAAAATTTTTTTTTTTGGTTTTTTGAGACAGGATTTCTCTGTGTAGCTTTGTGCTTTTCCTGGAACTCACTTGGTAGCCCAGGCTGGCCTCAAACTCACAGAGATCCACCTGGCTCTGCCTTCCCAGTGCTGGGATTAAAGGTGTGCACCACCACCGCCCCGCTCTGTTTCCAAAAGTTTTATAACCCTACTCTGAACACAGCTGACAGGCCGAGAACAAGTAATAAATCGTGTGCTTGGGAAACACTTTTCTTTGTATTTAGAGTTGTACTGGTAAAAGACACAAGAAAAACTAATATAGTATTACATTCTTATATTAATTTGGCAACCTTATTGGAGCCTTCAAAACAAAATAGAGTAGTTCTATTCAGTAATACCTTCCCCGCAGATAGTCTTCAACATAAATGTATGAACATGAAGGCAGTGAGTTAGTTGCTCATCTTCACAGTTTTACCAGTTGTGAAGTTTTCAAGATAAACTAGGTTTCTAAGAAAACTCTCAAAGATTAGAATTTGGCAGACTTTAGGATTTCCAGTGTGAGCTGGCTAGATAGACTAGCAGGAATCTGCAAGCTCTGGGTTCAGCAAGAGATCCTGCCTTCAAAAATAGAGTGGAGAATGATAAAGGAAATACCCAGTGTCAACTTCAGACCTCCTCAGATACACACACACACACACACACACACACACACACACACACACACACACAAGCATGCATGCTCTCTGGAAAAAGTAGCTCCTTTGTATGAATCAGGGAGAGAACTGTTCATGGACCAATTGCACCTGAGCATGGGCTCTGTGAATTCTGCTGGGGGTTCCTAAGCGTGTAGAGCTAAGCCCGTTCCTCTGCTACAGCTTCCATGCTCCTCTGTAAAACAGGAAAAGCCCTGAGAAGCCCCACTAATGCTCACACTTTTGGAGCCAGACTTGAGTCATTCTGTGATGTATATACTTACATCTCCTTTAAATGGTGTTCCCAAACGCATATCCTAATGGCATAGATGGACCTTATATAAATAGAAGGCTTTTAAAGACATTCTCGATTCATGTCTTTTTGACTAAAAGAAACTAAAAGCATGTTGTATGTTCTTTGTGACCCAAAGCTTTTTAAGTCAGGAAGGCATCTGTTTCCTGAAAAGCCCAACTTTATCCCTCTCTAACTCTGAAACTGCGGAAATAACCACTGTCTATATTTTTCTGCCACTACAAAGTAAAACATAAATATTAACAATGAAAACCATTACCCCTCTTCTGATTCATTAGTCGGCTAAGTGCGTGGTTTTGGAGAAACTAAAAGCTCTTCAAAACTAAAATACAGGAGGCCTCCCTCCTATACAAGTGAGGGAAGAAAGCAGTTCTTTTTATCAGATCTCACGAGATAACCAAAGGGAAACGTAAGAGTGTGAAGGATGCCTGCCAGCAGCAGCAGCAACAGGACTCCGTTCATGGTTCCTGGCACTGGCATCTCGCTGCCTCCTTCATTCAGTGTGGGTCCCTACTCCTATTCACCCTCAACCCAGCCTATCAGTTTCAGCTGCTAAGGAAAGAGACTTTTCGCACATCAACACTCAACCATCTAAGACTTACTAAACAGCTGAATGTAATCTCATAGCGGTTGTTTTTCCTCGAACTTTACCGTGTATTACAAGAGTCACTGAAAAACACAACTGGAAAGCTGTTCATGGTGGCACACACCAGCAATCCTAGCACCTGGGAGGTGGAAGCAGGAGGATCAGGAGTTCAAGGACATCCTTAGCTACATCGCAAGTTCAAGGCCAGCTCGGGCTACATGAGACCTTGTCAAGATAAGAAACAAAGGCAGAGGCAGGTTGATCTCTGTAAATTTGAGGCCAGCCTGGTCTATAGAGTGAGTTCCAGGACAGTTAGGACTACAAAGAAACCCCATCTCAAAAAAAAAAAAAAAAGAAAGGAAAGAAAAGAAAAACAACCCACTATGACAATCATGCAATTGAAATGAAGATAATTTTAAAGCCTTCTGTATTCTCTAGTAAAATTACAAAAATTTTAAAACCCAACTAAATGTGTAGCACTGAAGGCCATTTAAAAGTTTCAATATAATATACCCTGAAAATTACTTCCTTTCATTTTTAAGCATGCTGCAGCCGTTCCCACTGCCCGCGTCCAGAACCTGTCTGGTTCTGAACTGACTCCGTACTTGTTAGCAGCTCATCACCGCCCTCCTTCCCCACTCCAGCAATGGCTGCTCTGCTTTCTTTTCCCGTGAATTTGGGAAGGCCGTTTAGAATCATGTAAAAAATTGATTTCCACTATCAATAGAGGCACCACAACAAAATGGGAAGATTTAGAACTGGCGCCAAACCCTTCCTGCCATTTTCTAGTGTGTAATCTGAACTAAGTTGTTTGGTTTCTCTGAATCCCTCTCTCTTCAACTCCCACAGGGAACTAGTAACTTACTCTGTACTTGGAGAATTACCTGAGATGAGGTCTGTAAGGCATTAGGCGCAGGACAGGCATTTAGTATGTGGCATTATCATAGGTGCAGTTGAAATATTAACTTTTCTTCTTATTTAAACAAATCTGTAGTGGTTTCTGACAGGGCCAATAAACCTTCCATAGCCCAGTTCACCGTGAATTCCTGGGACAGGTTGCAGTATGTTGCTTTGTAATGTACAAGTCACAAACGTTACATTTTATAAACCAAATATTAAAGTTTTGTCATATCTATAGAAACATACACATATATTATTTAGCTTTTGCAAATTTCAGTAGGAAACAAAAGTGATTTAAATTATTCATTTTATTTTTGGTGGCTTCCCCCATAATTCTCTAGTTTTCCTGTTCAAATTATCCCCTTTCTAAATAATTTATGTTCTTTTGTCTAGTTACTGTTCATCATCTCCATATCAGAGTAAACAAAGCAAGATGGAAAAGATTTAGCCTAAGTTTGTCAAGTTTTTGTTAGCTCAGGTAAAACAGATTGTCTGTATTTATTCTAGGAATCAAAGAGCATGTCAAGCAACCCGAACAGTAAGATCCCCAGCTTAGTCAAATTCCTACATTTAAGTTACACATTTAACTGTTTCTCATCTGTCAACTGGCATTTGCTTTTTGAGTAATTTCTTATTGTAAAGCATTAGTGTAGTGGTTAGTGTCTGTCAACTTGACACAGACTAGAGTCACCCGGGAAGAGGCAACCCCAGCAGAGGAACTACCTCTATCAGATAGCCTGTAGACAAGTCCATGGGATGTTTTTCTTGGTTAATGTGCGAGGGCCCAGCCCCATGTGGGCAGTGCCAACCCTGGGCAGCAGTCCTGGGTTGTTTAAGGAAGGTAGCTGACCAAGCATGAAAGGGGAGCTGGCAGGCCCTGTCTTCTGTGGTCTCCGTTTGACTCCCTGCCCTGGCTTCCCTCCCTGATGGACTGTGACATGAGGATGTATTCCAAATAAACCCTTTCTTACATAAGTTACTTTTGGTTAGTCCCTTATCAGAGCAACAGAAAGTTGCTATTACATTTATGTTTTCTTTCTCTGAGCATCAAACAGTGGTCTGAGTTTACAGGCCCCTTGGAAAGGTAGAATATCTGTGCTTTGATGTTCAAGGTTCAGCTCAGTATGTTCCAGTGCATGAATTTTGGGAGATTGATAGACACATTAGGCTACAGCTGAGTTGTATCTGAGGAGAAGTTGAGATACCCTAATTTAAATGAAGCTCTGGGTCTCAGAACAACATACTGGAGTATTATTGGTGTAAAAGTTATCATGCATATTAATGCACTTTATGAATCTTACTTCCTAAATAGTAAGTGTATTCTAACATCTGACAAAATGTTTACATTTAACAGTAGTTTTCAGTTTTTCTTTCTTCCTGTGTTCTAGAACACCATTGTAGGTCAAAGGGTTTTGGCTGACTTGGTGTTTACATTTCTCTATTGGTAGTGTGCAAATACCTTCCCATAACACAGACACTAGAACCTAGGGGTGAAGGTTCTATGTAGGCACCAGGTGGAGTTATCCATGTTCAATAAGTTGTATAGGTGGTGTCTTCAGCAATGGGGCCCCACTGTCATTTGTGGAGAGCAACCTATTGTCTTGGCAACAGCCTGGGTTCTTTAGGGATTCCCATAGGACCCCTTTGGCCAACAACTCAATTAGATGTAACCCAAACCCAATCCCAGTACAGGAAGCTTCATCTCTTCTACAAGAGCTGGCCAATGGGAACTCTGCCCTTCCCCATTATTTGCCGATTTCATTTAGGTTGCCTTCATCTATGTTTATATTTTAGGAAGCTTCTATTTTATTAGATTTCCATGCTACCCCTCAAATGGCCCTTAAATTTAGCTGTCTTTCCCATATTCCCTCTCCTCTCCTCTCCCTACTTGATATTTCATTCCAGCACCCCCATCCACCCTCCCTAGCTATTTCTTCATTCCTTTCCTATGCGATCTGTCTGTACTAACCCCTTACTCTATACCTGTTTACCACTCCAGTTGGTGGTGGGACCTGGAGAGTACAGCCCATAAATGAGGTGAATTAAAGTCTCATGCAACCGCCAACTTTATTCAGAGCATCAGACAGTTTATACTCAAGGGTTAAGAAGAGTTGAATAAGTGTACAATTACAAGGACAAACCACACGTGTTAGACAAGCCACACGTGGCAAAAACCTGTTTCTCCATAGAGGTAGGTAAACAAACAAGAGCCAGTTGTCATGAATAAGCTGAAGTGAACTCACTCCTGTCCGCTGCACCAGGGAAGGGCACAAAAACACATTCCAAGAACAACTCCGAGTTTTGAAGAAACTAAGGTCACAGCACTCAGAATCCTCATCACAGGACTCCTTTCTTGGGCACACCTAACCTCTATGGTTCTACAGATTATAACTTGGGTATCATTGACTTAACAGCTAATATCCACATATAAGAAAAAACGAAACATATTGTCTTTCTGAGTCTGAGATACCTCATTCAGGATGATTCAGGATCAATCCATTTACCCACAAATTGAATTATGTTGTTGTTGTTGTTGTTGTTGTTGTTGTTGTTGTTGTTGTTTAACAGATGGATAATACTCCATTGTGTAAATGTACCACATTTTCTTTATCTATTCTTCTGTTGTTTCCAGTTTCTGGGTATTATTAATAGAACAATGACCATGGTTGAGCAAATGTCTCTGTCACAGTCTATAGCATCCTTTGGGTAGACACCAAGAATGCTATAGCTGAAGCTTGTGGTAAATCAATTCCCATAAAAGATTAAAACATATTTTTAAAAACCATTCATTTCAACCATTCTCAAAAGCATACCTTTAACTAATGGAGTGTATTTTCCTCTTTATATTTAAAAAGTTCTGGTTTCAAGATTTATTGTGCTGTTAGATTTTTTAATGTTTACATTTACAAATAAATGAATTTCTACAGTATTTCATGTGTCGCAACTACCTTATTATTAATGAGCACCACTGTCATTTATTTAAATTAATTAGTGAAAACCACTGTCACTTATGGAAAAAGAAACCATATTCCATGGCACACAGAGTCCTGGATGATTGACAGCTACAGGAGACAAGCTATTCAAACCATAAAACGAGCAGACTAAAAAATACAGCCCCTCCCAGCCACAGGGCACAAGCACAGCCATTCCACCTAAACAAGAAAATTAAAGAGAAGTCGCTGTCAGAATGTACAGCAAACAAACACATCTGGCTAAACTAATGAACGCCACTTTAAACAGAACAGCAAAAATCTACATGGGCTTCAAAACTCCTCAAGTTAGGGCCAGGCTTGGAGGCACCCTCCTTTAATCCCAAGCACTTAGATCTGTGTGAGTGTGAGGCCAGCCTGGTCCACAAAGAGACCCCGGCTAGCCAGGGTTACACAGTGAAACCTAGCCTCAAAAACAAAAAGACATTTTCAAGTCAAAAAAAAAAAATCAAACTTGTGATGCATGGTGCCACCTGGCTAATCCCAGCACTCGGGAGGTCAAGAGTTCAGGTCACCTTCACTGTGCTAAGCAAAGTAAGCTAGGCTCAGGAAGACAACTACCACATGTTTTCTCTCACCTGTGGAACCTAGATAGAAATTCAGTGTAAAGTGGTTGCGAGTGGAGGTCTGAAGGTAGAAACGGGACCCTAAGAGCGGAAGATGAGATCTTAAGGTGGGGGAGGTCCTGGAACACGTGGGGCATGAGAGCAGAAAGAGGGCCATCTTGGGAGAAGGGATCCATGAAGGGAGAGCAGCAGAATTTCGGGAACAATGGGGGAGGGGGATGGATAAGGAGAAAAGACAAACTATAAAAAAGAAAAAGACCAATTGTTTACTAAATGAATTTAATACGAAATTTAAATGTATTTGTTGATTTTCTTATGTAAAACTTCAATATAATAAAGACCATTGTGGAACAGCACAGTTGACTTACTTTTACAGCACAAAATCTAGTGTATGAGAAACCATTAGAGAGCACTGTTCTTGTTTTCTAGATGTCTTTAGTTCTTTGTGTTGTTTGTTTGTTTTAGGTGGACTTGGATCATAGTCTCACACATGTTCGTTACCTTCTCTGACCCCCTTCTTCCCTCCTGCTGTCCCCGCCTCCTTTCAAATATCCTCCTTCTTCCCTCCTGCTGTCCCCGCCTCCTTTCAAATACTCCTCCTTCTGCTTCTCATGAACACATTCTTTAGTCTAGATTCTTTGTAGGACAAGACATGACGGTATCTGTCTTTCTGTGCCTGGTTTATTTCACTTAACTCATGTTAACTGATTTCCAATTCCATCCCATTTTCCTGTAAATTACATAACTTCATGCTTCTTTGTTGCAAATAAAATTCTACTGTGTGTGTATATATAAATATATATGTTTATATATGCATGCATATATATGCCATATTTTCTTTATTTGTTCATCTGTTGATGAGCACCTAGGCTGGTTACACAACAGTTATTGTTAAAAGTGCAGAGAATGTGCTTGTGTCTCCATGGAATGCTAACTTAGATTCCTTTCAGCCTATGTGTAGGAATGGTATAGCTCTGTCACATGACAGATCCATTTTAGAGTTTTGAGGAATCACCATACTGATTCCCATAGGGGCTGAACTAATTCACATTCCCACCAGGAACGAACAAGGATTCCCTCATCGCCCTGTCTACACTCTCTCCGGAATTTGTTGTTACCATGATAACCACCATTCTGAATGGGGCAAGATAAAAATCTCCATGTCTTTTCAATTTATATTTCCTTGATAGGTAAAGACGCTGAATTTTTTTTTTTAATGTACTTATGGGCAATTTGTAATTCTTCTTTGGGCAACTGTTTAATTCATTTGCCAACTTACTTATTGGGGGTGAGTTTGTTTTGTTGTTGTTCTTCATATAGCCTATATTTTAACCCCCAATAGATTGAAAGGCTGTTTCTTTTATTTATTTTCTTGTATTTATTTTCTTTGTTCTGGCAGTTGTTTCCTTTGTCATGCAGAAGCATTCAATTTCACACAATCCTGTTTATCAATTTGTTATTTCCTGAACAAATGGGGTGCTATTCAGAAAGTCTATGCTTATGCCTACATCTTGAAGTGTTTTTCCTACATTTCCCTCTAGCGGTCCTAAAGTTTCAAGTCTTACATTAAGGGAATGATCCCTTTTATATTGATTTTTTTTTTTTTGTGTGCAGAGTGAGAACTATGGATCTAGTCTCACTTTTTTTTTCTACATATGGGTATCCAGTGTACCTAGCACCATATGTGTTGAGAACATTGTTGAAAATCAAGTGGCTGAGGCTGCAAAGGTTTACTGAGTCTTCTGTTCTGCTGGTGTCCATCTCTTATGGCATAACGTGATGGGTTTGTTAGTTTGGCCCCAAGCAGAATTTGAAATCATACTTGTGATACTTCCAACATCAAAGCACAGCTCCTGAGGCCAACCAGATTCAAATCTTAGCTCCAGAAATAACTCAGTAGCTAAGTGAGTTAGACACTACTTGATTCTGAAGGAACTTTAAGGAAAGATTCTGATACATCACAGGAAAAGCTATTCCTTTACTGCTACAGTCTACCCAATCACTTAGAACGAGGGCCACCAGATTCAACAGAAGTATAGGATAGCCAATTAAATTTAAATTTTAGGTAAACAGGGAATAATATTTGCACATGGCATATATTAAACTACTATGTGTTGTTTAACTGAAATGCAAATTTCACTCTGCTTCCTATATTTCATCTGGCAACCCTACCTATAACACTTCTTCTAATACTAGCTGTTTTTCATTCTTCTATTAAGTAAGCACACCATAACAATAGCATCATAAATCATGCTTTGTGCTGTATGACATGTAATTTACACAATCGGCTGGCAGCCCCTATAAAGAACTGAAATGGATTTAATAGGATTCCTAACTTTTGAAAGGAAGTAGTAACCATTTGTGGAATTGTTTTAAGATAGTCAGAGACACTCTGTTCCCATCTGGTTTGGATGTTTCTTAAAGAGACATGAAAGTTTTCAGTAGCTGCTTTTACACAATTGGTAATGATTAGAGTATTTAATTATGAGGTTATGCATATACTTATGAAAACTGATCACAGCAATTCACTTTCTGCCCATACAAATGAATTTTACATCACAGTGTTGTGGATTTTTATTAAGTTCCAAGGCATTGCAATCCTGTGAATTTTAAAAAGATTTGATCCAAACGTCCAGCTTAGGGGCTGGAAAGATCACTCATAGTTAAGAGCACTTACTGGTATTGCAGAAGACCTGGATTAGGCAATCAACACCCACGCAGTGGCTCACGACCAACTGTAACTCCTGTTACAGGAGTTCCAATGCCCTCTTCTGGCTTCTAAGGGCACTGCATGCATGTGGGACATATAAACTCACTTAAGCAAACACACACACACACACACACACACACACACACACACACACACAAAAATAAGTTTTAGTTGGGTGATGGTGGCATATGCCTTTAATCCCAGCACTCAGGAGGCAGAGGCAGACGGATCTCTGTGAGTTTGAAGCCAGCCTGGGCTACAGAGTGAGTTCCAGGAAAGGCACCAAAGCTACATAGAGAAACCCTGTCTCGAAAAAAAACAAAAAACAAAAAATAAGTCTTTAAACTTCCAAATTAGCATGACTGAATATATTTTCAAAATCTATACTTGATTTCTAAGTTACGATCATTCAAGCACTAAGAATGTTGAAGCCTTGCTTCAATAAAAATTTTACTTAACCAAAGATATATATTGAAATCACAAAAAAAAGAAAACCTTGAAATTTGAAATTTTAAGTCTCAATTAAAGAGTACAAAGGCGCAAACAAAATGTTTTAAGCTTTTCTTTCTACAGTCAGTAAAATTTAGTTTTAACTCAAAGGTAATTTTGATCATTGAAATGCTTCAACAGTGTAAGGAAGGTGTCCATGCAGTGTTTACACCATTCTAAAGCAATGCGACAAGTCACCAAATGAACCAATGAATCTCTTGCAAGTAGTTGCACTAAATAAAGCACCATTAACGTGAACATCATCGAAATACTGGCTGTTTTCCAAATATCTACTTCCTCCCAAATTAAAATAGATTTTCCAGCCATGGTTGTTACAGGAAAACTGAAAAATGGCCTGACAAACCTTCCTTTATTCATCTCTAAGGATGGCCTCAGGGACTCAGATCCAAGTATGACGAGCTGTCATGGCAGACATAAAAAGTTAGCAAAGTAAAATTCCATGCCCCACTTTACAAATAACACATCTGTTAATCTAGGATCATAAAAACCATAGAGATCTGTCTACATAAAGATAAAGATCAGAAAGCTAAAACACAAAACAGTCTCTATGAGTCACCATAGTCCATTGACTAAAAGTCACAATTTAAGGAAATTCTGTAGCCACCTAAGCACCTAACAACAGTGCCACCACCATTGGGGGCAATTTGGAAAACAATGTAAAACCTGAAGAGTGAATGTCTGGTGATTTTTCTAAACCAGATAATAGTCTCAGGGGAAAAATAAAAAGTGAGGTTCAACGGAGTTCTTTCTCGTGTGCTACACAGTAAATTATTTTCCCAAAAAACAACCCAAATTTTTCATAAGTTTAATAGACTGAATAATTTCTAACTATCATGATATCCACTTAGTTGCCAGCACCTCAAGGATAGTGTACCCTCGTGTCAACTTTGAGGTCTCTCTATTCAACCTCCTTGTTCAATGCTCCTGAAAATACTTCCTCCAGCTGTGCGCTGTCTAAGAAAGCATGCACGGGAAAACTGAACAGTGCACACATGTCCAACAGCTGTCAGCAGAGCAGTACGCTTTATATGTAGTGTGCTTGCACAAAACAGGATGGGAGAGGTAGCGGTGGTAGGTGTTGGAGCCAGAAAAGTAAGCATTGTCCACATCAGACTGGGCCTCGTGGGCCATGAGAGGAATCTGTACTTTATTCCTAGAGCAAGAAGATGCCATCAAAGGGTTTTTAAGCTGGGAACTAGTGCAATAAGGTTTGCCATTTTGAAACTATAGCTCCCATGCTAGGGGATGTATTGAGAAAGAGATGGTGGTTGGCAGCAAAATGGCCAGTTCAGAAGATGCTCTAGTGACAGAAGCCACCCACAGATATAACCGGAAGCAAGCACAAATGAAAACCATCCACGGAGACAGAACCCAGCAGTAGGTTGGGTGTGAGAGGCAAGAGAGGAACAAAGGGTGAGGTCCAGGTTGCTGAGTTCCAACTACAGGGATGGTGATGTGACTGATGAGATGAAGGACCAAATAGGGACTGGGGATGTGGCTCCGCAGTTAAGGGCACTTCCTGGAGTTGTAGAGAGCCCAGTTCAGCTTCCAGAGCCTGTGTGCGGCAGCTGTAACTCCAGCTCCAGGGGATCCAACACCCTCTTCTGCCTTCAGTGGGCACTTGCGCACATGTGGCAACCACTCCCACAGACACACACACACACACACACACACACACACACACACACACACACACATATATTTAAAAAAAACAAAGCACAAGATGAAGGAACATGGAAGGACTTGGAAATACCCAACCAACAGTTACTCAGACCTGAGTATATTCATGCACCTGGTAGACATTTTTAAGCACCTACCTTGGTGGTTGGTCAGAGGTATACTTCTGTGACAGCACCTATTTTCTGTGTGTGACTACACAGTTACGAAACACTGGATGCAGAGTGTGTCTGTTTTACTTCTGATTCCCTATGCTGCAAAACAATCCTGTCACAAATATTATACGCATCAATGAAGAGATGAATGAGTGAATTAGTCAATAAAAGTAACTTTGCCAAATGCATCACAGTGTGGAAAAAAAATGATTAGCACTGCCAAAACGTTAGTAGAGCCAAATTTTAAATGACCTTGGCTCTAAAAACAATATTGAGCATCTATTTAAAGATTTAACATAAAATACTGCAGAACAGGAGACAAGACCTACACACTTCCTTACTCTGCCATATACATTAATATGTATAAACTCAGTTTTCAATATTTGAATTAGTCATATACTCTTACATAACCAAGAAATCCCTTTATATAGTATGCCCTAAGGAGATAACATAGCTTTCATTTCACTCACAGAATACGAAGTGCAAGCATTAAAAAAAAAATAGACGACAGAGTAGCTCAGTTCCAGATGTAGTGCATATTCACCCACGTTGACCTGGGTTATCACAGGCCAAGCATCTTAAGAGAACTGAAGAGTAATTTGACTAAATATACATCAGAAGTAATTAAAAGACCCTGGTTTCTGTGAATGGTGGTATATATGTATAATCCCAGGAGGGAGAGACAGGATGATCTTAAGTTGGAGGTCATCCTGGGTGAAATAAGAAGATCCTATCTCAAAAGAGGGCGGGAGAAAGAGGTAACAATGAAACTGCATTGTGATGAGGCTGGGTGATTAGAAACCAAGGAGAAAATACTGCCAAAAGGTTCCAGGAAATAGATGTAAACATTGTCGAAAAAAATTTCATATACTTGTAGACTCTCCACTTGCTGGCCAACGGGCAACTTTATTAGTAGTAGATAAATTGATTGCAAAATCCTTTTATTTTAAAATAAAGGAAGATATAGAGGTAGACAGACAGATACATGCATACATACATACACACAAGATTTGGACAGGAGTACTGTTTGTTTGTTTGTTTTCTATTTTTGTTTTGTGTGTTTGTTGTTTTATTTTGTTTTTTGAGACAGGTCCAGGCTGGCTTCAAACTAGCTATGTAGCCAAGCATAGCCTTGAACTCCCTATTCCCTGGCCTCCTTCTCTTGCGTGTTGAGATTGCATGTACAGCCCACCACACCCAGTTAATGTTTCAAACCCAGGAACTGTATCCCTAGCCTCTGTACGCAATGCTTTATCTACAAGCTATATAGCAAACTTGCAAAGCAGGGATCAAATTCACATTGTAGGGCTGGAGAGACACTCAGCAGTTAAGAGCACTGGCCACCCTTGCAGAGCATCTAGGTTTGGTTCCCAGCACCAACATGGCAGCTCATAACCATCTGTAACTTCAGTTCTAGGGAATCAGACAACCTCTTCTGGCCTCTGCAGTCACCAGGCACACATGAGGTGCACTTACATACAGGCAGGCAAAACACTCACTAAACACATCTGTTTTTTAATATACCTGACTTTGGACCCCTCATGGTGGCACAGACCTGCCATCTAAATACTCAATAGGCTGAGTCTGAGACCAGCCTGATTATCCAGCAAGATCCTGTCTTAAAAAACAAAATAACAAACAAACAAACAAATAAATAAATAAATAACCTATCTTACCAATGAAGAAAGGAAGAGAGAGCCGGGCTGTGGTGGCGCACGCCTTTAATCCCAGCACTCGGGAGGCAGAGCCAAGCGGATCTCTGTGAGTTCAAGGCCAGCCTGGTCTACAGAGCAAGATCCAGGACAAGCAACAAAACTACACAGAGAAACCCTGTCTCGAAAAATAAAAAAAAAAGAAAGAAAGAAAGAGACAGAGACAGAGAGAGAGAAACAAACAAACAGACAGATAAGCAAACAGGAGACTGAAGAATCTCAAATCAGATTTTCAAGCCTGCATCCTTTCACCTCCCCAAAAGATTTACCCACTCAAAATTGATGCTCATCATAAGTACTGTGAACCTAACAATGGTAGGCTGCATGGACAGAGGACAAGGGTCCATTAGGGAGGTGAAAGAAAATGATTTATGTCCGTTCAGTTGGTAGGAGTAAGTGAAGTTTTTATCTAACACTTAGAAGGGCTGTGGATGATGCATGAAAGGTCTAAACTGTGGTTCCCTTCCTTCACAGAACTGATGAGGTGAAACTAACAAAGAGAAAACCAAGGACATGGAAATGCCCTTAGGTCTACAGGGTAGTTCCTGCTTCATTATGCTTTTGTAAAAATCACAGGTACAAGTGATGGGCTAAGAGGATGCTATGTGTTCTAGGAAGGGATTAGAGTCTGGGAACTTCTAGCTCCTAGAGGCTGAATTTACTGTGGGGTGCTTGAGGTGGCCCTAGTATCATTGGGCTGCAGCACATTGGTTGTCTCTAGTTCTAATTACAACCATGCTGATCAAAGCTGTGAATGGTTTTCATGAGAACTTTAGCCAAAATTCCTGTTCTTTCTGGCTTCTTTCCACTGGGAGGCTGGAAGCTGCTTTAAAATCCAATAGTTGAAAAGAAAGCAATAGAAAACTTTCATCCTTCAGGATCCCCTTCCACCTGCTGATTTACCCCTCCCGACCCACAGGAACGTGGTGGGTGGTAAGCACCTAAGACAACAGACCACAGGGAAGCTCCGTGGGCTTCAGGAAAGAGAAAAAAGAAAGAAAGAAAACAGGCACCGTTTACCCTTAGCCATATCATAACTCATAATAAAGTAAGAAATAGCGGCCAACTTTCATGCATCAGTCCTTATCTTTAAGAATTCATTTTAAACTTGGTGGTTATTTATTTAAGGCTGCCAACTTTACAAAGTACTGCCCCCTTGTCCCTTGACCACAAAACCAAACAGTTTGAGAAGGTTCTGGCTTTTACAGAGTTTCCAAACTGGTCAGGAAGACAGAATCTCAAACAAGTTGAGAGCTAGGGATGTAGCCCAGTGGAAAAGCACTTGCTGGGCATGCACAGGGCCCTGGGCTCTGCCCCTAGCAGTAGTGGAAAAAGAATAGCTGGAAACCTAAGCCAGACATCATTTTATAATATTCAAGCTTTCATTCACACTTTGTAAATGGGCACAAATTTTACTAAAATGAGCATAAATTAGAAGGGGGTGGGGGGAAGTCTGAGATAATTAGCTAGCAGAGGCCTTTTGTTAGTTAAAAAAAAAGCAAAATTCACAGATGCAGTTAAATTCTAAGGTATAATCAGTTCAGCTAAGTCAATCAGGCAACTATTCCATCAGAAGATAAGTGCTTCTCTAAAGTCTCAAACAACTTGAAGAAAGAAAAGTATTATATGCTGTGGAATAATCCTCTTATACACTGTAAAGATTTGTCACTGGAATTGGTTTAATAAAATGCTGATTGGCCAGTAGCCAGGTAGGAAGTATAGGCAGGGCAACCAAACTAAGAATTCTGGGAAGAGGAAGGGCGGAGTGAGGAGTTGCCAGCCAAACACAAAGGAAGCAAGATGAGAATGTCATACTGAGAAAAGGTACCAAGCCGTGTAGCTAAACATAGATAACAATTATGGGTTAATTTAAGTGTAAGAGCTACTTAGTAATAAGCCCGAGCTACCAGCCAAGCATTTATAAGTAATATTAAGCCTCTGAGTCAATTATTTGGGAAATTGCTAGTGGTAAAAAACCTCCATTTACAATTATATTCTTTTCTAAAAATAATTTATTTTGCCTGGCAGTAGTGGCGCATGCCTTAATCCCAGCACTTGGGAGGCAGAGGCAGGCGGATCTGGTCTACAGAGCAAGTTCCAGGACAGGCTCCAAAGCTACACAGAGAAACCCTGCCTCGAAAAAAACAAATAATAATAATAATTTATTTAACTTTATTTTATGTGAATTGGTGTGAAGGTGTCAAATCCCCTGGAACTGGAGTTACAGACAGTTATAATGTGGATGCTGGGAATTGTAAACCTGAGTCCTCTGGAAGAGCAGCCAATGCTCTTAACCACTGAACCATCTCTCCAGTCTTGAAAAGTATTATATTCTATCTGCTCATTAAAATGAAATTTTAGACAAGATTAATCAAAGCTGAGCACTCTGCCAAATATATAAGTATTTAAAATTCTTTTACCAAATTAATGGATCAATAATATATTTAAAACTTTTTCACTCTAGAATTTAAGAAAATTGAAAATATTTTTGAACTAACCTGAACAAATTCTAGTAAAACTGTACAAGAAGGAACTACTTGGTTTACAGAACTTTTTTAAAGGGAATGAAAAGCTTTCTTTTTTAATAACTTATGACTGCATTGATGTTATTTATAATGTTGCAAGAATAATCATAGAAAAACCAATGGTGACCAGTGCTGACAACCTCAAAAATCATAAGCAGACAATGAAGTTCTTCTGTCATACTAGAAAGGTGACCACACAGTCCAGTTAGATCATAACCTAACAGCCAAAACATGGGGTTTGCTCCATGTCTCAAAGACCCTTTTTTCCAAAGCCCTCCATCAAAATCCTAAAAATTATTTTTGTTTCCTGATTCCTTATGTCTAAAAGAGCCTGACAATCGATTCTTCAAAAGAAGTCTTAGTATTCATTGACTAAATTGTAACTACCTAGCAACATCTGCTACCCACATCTCTTATTTAACACCCGCCACAGCCCTAGGAGGTGGGTTCTGCTACAGAGAGGAGGCTGAAATAAGCATCATATGTTGTATCACACAGCTGGATGGAATCAGCGCTCAGTTCCTGTTGCCCAATTCCAGTCTTCGATGGTGGTGTGTATCACCTCTCGAACCTAGCACCTAATCTGAGGAACTTCTAGACAACCCTAATTTATCTTCCATTGTTTATTAGGGTTAAGAAAACCTTTCATTTCTTAACAAAATTTTTTAACACTTACTTCCCTATTTAAGAAAAGCATGATGGCCTAAACACATTAAATCAAACCCAGCTGCCAGATCAAGTATGTCTTTGGTCAATTATCAAATCCTCTCAAATTTAAAAGCATTGTTTCTTGAATCCAAACACAAGTCTGTTAGTCTTCTGTCAATGGAATAGTAACTTCTCCCCAGATTCTCCTGATACAGGAGAATTCTGTTTCTACAAAACAGAAGAAGGGATTAGAACAGATGGTGGGGCACAGTTGCTCGAGCGCAGCAACCAATGTTACGGTCCAGGAACACGAAACACAGACAAATCGGAACAAGCCACTAAATTACACTGTGAATCTGGGAATGTTACTTATCCTGTCTGTTCATCAATAAAGTCGATCTACGAAGTAGAGTAGGGAATAGTAAATAATATATGTTAACACATATAAAGTGCTTAGACGGTGTCTAGAACATGGGAAACAATAATGTCAAAGGCTATCATTGTGACAGGAGTGTGGACATACTCGCCTTCAAATATATCAAGAGCTATAAATGTAAAATTTAAACTTACTCTTTATGCTTCCTAAAGATGGAAATAAAACTGTCTAGAAAATGTGTCCAATTTGAGCTCAAAATAAGAACATTTCCAGGCAACAAAAGCAGCATGAAATAGGTTAGTTTACTCAGGAGAAAGGGAGCTCCCTGGTGATAAAGCCAATCTCACTCATCTGGAGGGATTCCTACAGAACCTAAAGGAATGCCTGCCCTGATGTAATTAGCTGTCAAATGACTTCCAATGGCTCTCTCCTAAGACAGACACTGCTGATTTCTTTTGCACAGTGCCTGGCACACAGTGGTTACTCAAGACATCCTATATTGTTCTGGTCTGGTATCTATACAATTCATCAACTGTATGCATTTGCAGTCCATATGTACATGACACAGTAAGGACTAGTCACATATAAGCCACCTTATGGTCAACTTCCAGTAAAGAACTTAAACCACAGTGTGACTTTCCCCAGATTCTTCCTACAATTCAGAACAGAAAAAAAAATCCAGTACAAGGTCTTCATTTTACATAAATAAACATATAATACCTAGATCCAGAGATTTTTAAATTATGATTCCAACTTTTTATCTTCATTAATAGCACTAAGCCCTCAACATTTACAGCTGACATTCTCAATGTCAGTGGAGAAAAGGTTTTTTGGCTTTTTTTTTCTCTCTTTGAGCATCTAACAATCTTCACACAGATGAAAACTTAACTCTCAGTGATGTGAACTTACATTCAAATCATGCTTTTACAGCAGTAGCACTGAGGAAACTGGGTTGTCATCTTGTTTTAGCATCTCGCATGCCATACAGGCTGGCATTATATTACCAATATACACAGGTATTTAGTCATAACTCTGGAGAGGTGAGAAAACGAATGTCTACATTTGTAAGTCACTAGGGTTGCATTTTTTTGTTGTTGTTGTTACAGCTACAACAGGAAACCAACACTTTGTGTTCCTAACACTGGTTTCCCCAATCCTCAGATGAGTGTGCTGAAACAAGCCCTCAGTCCCACAGGTGACCCTGCATCCCTGTGACTTCCAACTTAAATAACATACAGACCCTGGGCCAAGCGGCTGCTGATGCAGAAACGATGCAAGTTGAGCCCTTTTGAACACCTTCCCTCCTGTCTTCTTTCCAACCATGCAATAAAATCTTTGATTTTCTGGGTTTGCAGTTCATTCATTTGTTGTGTTTTGTTTGTTTTGTTTTATGGTGTCAGGGCTAAAAGCATTGCAAGAAAGAAGAAAGTTTTGTTTTTTTTTTTTTTTTAAGTAAAAAGTCCACTTTCCCATAGTTCCCTACTGTGGCTCTGCATCTTCCTTGAGATCAGTGGCTGCATTGGTCCATGAGGGTGGAGGGAGCAAGCAGGGTTAGGATGGCTGTGGGTACGACGGAGATGACTTCTGGGAGATGACTTCAGTGAATCAGTTCAGCTTTATTCCAGAGAATAAGGAATATATAGGATTGGGGAGCCTGAGGACAAACCCTAATTTGCATTAAGTGGCTCACTCCTATCACAAGACTACATATGTGGCAATAGGGCCCAATCAAAATGGCTAGAGCACTTGCCTAATTACCATGTGGGTCAGCAGGGGAAGAGCCTTTGCAGGGAACTGTGTCAAGGGTCACCCTTGAGATAAGTCTGGCATCCTGGGCCTAGAGACATCCTCCAGATAAGGCTAGGTAGAGAGCAGGAAGCTTTGCTGGGGAGGAGGGAGTCCTCCATGCTTAGAGAAAACTACCGGGCCATTGTAGTCTGAAACCTCTGATCAGCAGAACAATGTGGCGGTATTGTGTTCCCCAAAATATTGTGCACCCTAATAAACTTATCTGGGGTCAGAGATAGAACAGCCACTAGATACAAAGGCTAGAAAATGGTGGCACTCACACCTTTAATCCTAGCATTCCAGAGGTAGAAATCCCTCTGGATCTCTGTGAGTTCAAGGCCACATTGGAAATGGCCAGGCATGGTGACACATGCCTTTAATCCCAGGGAGTGGTGGTAGAAAGCAGAAAGGTATATAAGGCGTGAGGACCAGAAACTAGAAGCATTTAGCCTGGTTAAGCATTCAGGCTTTTGAGCAGCAGTTCAGCTGAGACCCATTCTGGATGAGCACTCAGAGGCCTCCAGTCTGAGGAAACAAGACCAGCTGAGGAACCGGTGAAGTGAGGTTAGCTAAGGTTTGTTCTGGTTCTCTGATCTTCCAGTGTTCACCCCAATACCTGGCTCAGGTTTGATTTTATTAATAAGAACTTTTTAAGATTCCTGCTACAGAACCTTTCAACCCCTACCACTATTTAATAGCCACGAGACAGGGAATAAGTTTCATGACCTCAGAGCCTTGACTTCCTCATCTGTGAGGTGAAAATGATGAGAGTTACATCTTGCCAGACTACTGTGAGAACCGATGACATAAGAGACTGACAGTGTTAGTGCCCCTACTCTTCTATAGTAGGAAATGCTTGAAAGAAATCTCTACTATCTAGGCATCGTATCACATATAATTATAATTCAATTGTTTAGTTGTCACAAATAATCTAAAACAATGTCTCTTTGCAAGAATAAAGGGGATGGCAGACATCCACACTTAGTAAACAAAGGGATAGAACTTGAAAGTGATCTCTAAGTCCCTGTCTAGCTCTCCAATCCTGTAATAATGCAGTTGGGGGTCTCAAGTTGTTGGGGTACACACATGTGTTACTATCCCCTGGCTGACCATGTCAGAACCCCGTTATCCCATGTATTCCAGTTATCACCAATACCTCCATCAGATTCCATGTTTCTGTCTCTGTCTGTCATTACAGGGCTCTTTCAAGTCCTTAAAACTCAATCCAGTTCATGTTAAAGCTTCAACTTGATGCTTAGCTCAAGGACCTCCTGTGGAGGTAGGCTGTAGTGGCTGATACAGAAGGTCCTCCTGGGGAGGTGGGCTGTGGTGGCTGATACAGAAGGTCCTCTTGGGAGGTGGGTTGTGGTGGCTGATACAGAAGGTCCTCCTGGGAGGTGGGTTGTAGTGGCTGATACAGAAGGTCCTCCTGGGAGGTGGGTTGTGGTGGCTGGTACAGAGAATGAGCCCTCTCTACCCACTTCTCATTTTTCTCTTCCTCCTACACTTCCCTTTTAGGATTGTGCTGGAGGGGATAGGAAAAGCTCAGGTCTCCTCAGAGGATAGAACTCATAGGGACGCTTCAGGTTCCACCGGATTGCCTTCCTCTGTTCCTCACATTAACCCTCAACTGCTGGTTGGCTCTCTCTGTAAGATGGACATCTAATGTTCTCTGTAGAGCTGTCCTCCACAACCTTCTTCTCTGCATATTAACCATCCTGGTGTTAGAGATGTCCTGTGGAGTTTTTTTCCCACAACTCCTCATTAACCCCTACCCATGTGTCCTAACTAGTTAGGGTTCCATTGCTGTCACAAAACACCATGACCAAGAAGGGTTTATTTGGACTTACAGTTCCAAAGAGATAGAGTCCATTACCATCATGGCAGGACAGCATGCCAGCAGACAGGCACAGTAGCTGGAGCAGCAAGCCAAGAGCTCCTATCTTAAACAGTAACCAGGAAGCAGAGAATGCACTGGGAATGGCACATGGCTTCTGAAAGCTCAAAGCCCACCCCCAGTGACATACTTCCTCCAGCAAAACCACACTTCCTAAACCTACCCAAAATAGCTCTACCAACCAGTGACCAACTATTCAAACACTCGAGACTATGGAGAGCATGGCATTTAAACCACCACACTCTGTTCTTAGTAGACTTCCTTTACCCGAGTGGCCTAGAGGCACTCTGAATAAGGCAACGAGAGGCCTGGACATATTCTAGTGTTCCCTTTCTCAGTACCCAGAACAGCCTGAAGGACTCTGACAGTCTGCTCACTCAGAGAAGAGATGAGCATCAGTCTCAGCTTACAGGGGAACTTGGTGGAAAGGTGGACTGTCGGAAGTCCACAACTATTACATCTTATACTCAAAAATCATTTTTTAATCCAGGCACAGTAGATCATGCCATAACCCTAGCACTCGGGAAGCTGAGGCGGCCTTATTCCATAGCAAGATTGATTTCAGAAAGGTGTGTATGTATGTATGTGTGTGTTCGTTTGTCTACACATTTTTGTAGGTGTGGACGTGTGAGTGGAGGCTCACACGTGTGCACATGCATATGGAGGTCAGGGGTTGAGTCCAGGTGTCTTTATCACTCTTCACCTTGTATTCGGAGAGTTTCTCACTGACCCGGGAACTCATCAATTGGCTTAGGTTAGCTGGCCAATGTGCCCCAGCCATCTCCTTGCTCAGTACCATATTCCCAGCAGTGGGGTTCTAGACAGGCCGCACAAGCTTGGTTTTCTAGTGTGGGTACTGACTTGAGTCCTTTCTCTTCCTACCTCACAAAGAATCAGGAGCCATCCCCCTTAGGAGGCGAGACGAAAAAGGCAGCTCCCTTGGGGAGCCGTGTTTTCTCCCCAAGACCTCCTGTCTCCCGGATCTGTTTTTAGTTAGCCCGGGGGAGGAAGACCAGCAGCAATAGTGGAGACCGCATCTCAGCAAAGAGGGCTCCGCTAAGAGGACTAAAGGGCATGCTTCTCAAACCTTTTCATTTAAACCGCAGTGGCTAATTCCAGAACACACGTCTAACCTATTACGACAACTTGTATGCTGACATGTTTGCCAAGACCCAATCCTCCGTATTGATTAAACTGTCACACTGAGGGTGCAACCCTGGAGACTCACCCTGGCATTTCCTAGGGCTGGGGCTAAAAAAATGAAAAAGTAGACAAAGCTTATTACTCATACCAAGCATCCTCAGCAACACTCAGACCAGCCCTCCCTCTCCCCCTCCCAGAGATCTCCAAACTCAGATACCTTTGTATCTAACAGTTGTTGTTAAATGTGTTAAGATGTTTGTCCGTGGGATAGCTCATCAGGTAGAAGTGTTTGCCTTTCAGGCCTGGGGATAGGAATTCAATTCCCAGAACCCACAGGAAAAAGAGAAAAGTTGTCCTCTGGACTCTATACATGCACTGTGGCACACACACACACACACACACACACACACACACACACACACCCCAAAATATCACTAATAAATAAGATAAAAAAAATTAAGGCATTTTGAAGACAAATAAATGTGTTAAAATGAGAGATTAAAATGCACTACAAAGAACCAAAAGCTATCAAAATCCGTAACAAATTAATCCCCAAATTTCTAATTCTGCACATGAGGCAAGTGAAGAAACACTTCGTGATCCTTTCTCCAGTCCTGTCTGACCCACTCTCCCTGAGCACACTGGATCCTCCATTCTCCTCTTCCTGACCTCAACTGCTGTTGAAGCTGGATTCCTGTGTGACTATCCACTGTTTGGCTGGTTATTTTTCTAATGAACATGCCTTTGACTACCGATCATCACCTGGGCTATAAAATGGAAATCTGTAAATCAAAAGGTAACCTGTGGGCAGAGCGTGGTGGCATGTGCCTTTAATCCCAGCACTCAAGAAGCAGAGGTGAGCAGATCTCTATGAGTTCAAGGCCAGCCTGGTCTACACAGGCTGCAAGTTCCAGGATAGCCAAGGCTACACAGTGAGACCCTGTTTCAAACAAAACAAAAGAGGCTACCTGTTGCTCATTTCTAATGACTGTAGAAAACCCCAATGTATTTATTGCAAGACTGGCTTGACCTCATACTAACAGCACATCGGAAAATATTAGTTTAAAAATATGTAAGTTTCAAATGTTTGGTAGGAGCCTTTTTAGGAAAAAAATTAATCCACTTTAAGAGAAAGTATCCCAATATGATACTGTGCAAATGCTACATTGAGGGAGAACTATTCTGTGTCTTTTTAATAGTCCAACATAACTGCCGATAGATAATGAAAGCTGACACACAGTTGTCTGAAGAGAACTACTAGACTTTTAACAACTGCACAGTCTCCAAACGATGGGAAGAAAACCCTGGGTACCATTTGGCCATAGCACAGTATCTCCACACAGCAGGACAGATTGCCTTTAACACACAACGTAGACACAAGGACAATTACAACATAATCTTATGTCTGCTCTCCTACCCAATGACTTCGGAGTTTCTCTACCAAAACAAAAAGCATTAAGTGATCAGACAGACTTTCAATTTAATAAATTTCTCAAATATTCACTGAGTTCCTCCTGTGTGAGAGGTACTATACCTTCCTCAGAGAGAACAGGAGGAAATCCCAATTATACAACATCATATCCACTTATCAAGAAAATGGCAATTTCCATCGATCGGGAACTCAAACACTCCTTACTGATTTATCGATGGAAGACAAAACTATTAAACTCTAAAATATTGTATCAGTTTGCAATGATTAATAGTCTGCCTTTAGCATGTATAATTTATTCGAAAGGTGCATTATAAACTGCTGCTTAGTGCTTACTTTGGACAAGAAGCAAAACTATAGTACCAGGAGGCCCAGTCTTCTC
The DNA here is from genome assembly GCF_949786415.1 of Peromyscus eremicus. Taxonomy (NCBI): domain Eukaryota; kingdom Metazoa; phylum Chordata; class Mammalia; order Rodentia; family Cricetidae; genus Peromyscus; species Peromyscus eremicus. Next base: position 48,155 of record NW_026736465.1, read on the forward strand.
CTGGAAAAATGAAATGCAATGTTGACGTAAAATCATCAACGTTTCATGTGATAGGTCATGAACTTGAGAGGGAGAAATGTGTCCAAATAACCCTGAGGAGAATTCCCTAAAACTGCTTGTAGAATGCTTTCTTCCTAATTCGTCAGCTGAACTTAGTGTGCAAGGTAACATCTTCAAACCCGCTGTTTCACGCACACAGGCTGAGGTTGAATCGATGTTATTTAGCAGGGCATCTAGAAGAAAGAGTTGACAAAACAGTCAGGAGCTGTGGTACGTACCGCTAGTCCCAGCTCTTGGGAGGTGGAGGCAGAGGCTGGTGGATCGCTACAGAACCTCAAGCTCTTTCGCTGGCTCTGCATTTGTTAGCTATGTGAGACCTTGCCAAAGTCACTTAACATCTCAGCTGTAAACACTGATACGATACTAATAACAATTCCATACGGTTATTGGAAGAAATAAATTACTTGATACACATTAAGTGCTCAAAACAACGCCAGACTCAAAGAATAAATACTATATAAGTATTTTCTATTATTTTAGAGAAAATGTCTCAGTAGGATAACTCATTCAAGATATTACTGTGTTTTTTCAATGATATTAAAAAGAAAAACCATTTAATTATTGTTAGGACTTCTAAATATGTGCTATTTAATTATAGTACAGAATCAATATCTCAAATATCTCAAAACTGGACTTCACCAAAAGCTAAAAGTGACTTTGCATCTTGTATGAAAACCTCTAGGGGGAGGAAAAAGTTCCACTCCCTTACAGCAGAGCCCCTATTCCCTTTTCCAAAATTTACTCTTGATCAATAAGTAAGAAACTTCCAGTTTAAGAATGCTGGCTGAACTGTATTTTATACGGTGACATCCCAAGGGAGAGAGACATCAGGGTGTACATGTAGTGTCTCTGTTCAACCCAACACTCAAGATGGACTGAAAGAGAGGACAAGTCATTCTTCCGATACAAATGCCCTTGGCTGGAGCCTGGCGCTGACTCATTCTGAGCCATGGAAGACCACAGCTCCCTCTGACCTGGTCAGTGTGTATCTGGGCATCACACTTGTCACCAGCCATTAGGCATGAGAGAATGTGTGGGCTTTAACCAGACAGGCTTTTCACCCGCTTTGGTTTGAAATTGCTATAGGCTTAGGAAAAGTTGCCCATGATAAAGTTGGGTCCAGTTCCACACTATATATAATGTTGGTCCTAGCTAAGCATAAGTGTTCTTTTGTCTTCTTTGGGCATCACATAGATATTCAGTGCTTGGACTCTGAATATCTCTAGTTCCCCAAACTCTCAGTAACATCACAGTCTCAGCACTCTGAACCAGGATCTCATACCACACGAACAATACAAGCTGGCTGACTTGAGAAAACTTCCTGGGTTTAGTCCGTGCTTCATCCAGGATTAGCATATTTTAAAAGGCTCTTGAGAAAGGTCAACATAAAAGAATGAACAAAACAGATGTTATCTTTCAAAGGTATTTTGAACTTTTAATACCAAGTGGTACAGTTAAGGACAAACAAAATCTCCTTGCCTGTCATAGCTACACCCTAGGGCTGTGACATAGCTCATTGGCTGAGACTCTGAGCTCCATCTCTGATATTACAACAAAGAGAAAATCAATCGCTACACACTTTCATCATCTATAAATACAATCTCAAAAACACTGAAAAACTAAATGCCCTTACTGAACAGTTTAGTTTTATGTTTGGGATGAACTGGATTGTTTTCAAAATTGTTCTTCCTGGGGAGATAATGATTATACAAATAATGGCTCTTTTCTACTCACATATGTAATCCTGTTTTTCTCAAAGTAATGCTAGAGTGATCACACATAGGGTGAGTTAAAATGATGCTATTCAAAATAAAGCAGACAATGACTCTCTTAAACATACCCACACAGGACATTACAAATAAAACTGCAAATAAACCCAATTTGAAATCCAAGAGATGATTTCAACACTGTCATACTAAAATCTTGTTGTCATTGGTGTCTGCTAAAATACAATTCCCAGGCCAATACTTAAACAAGGAAAAACGTTATATAGAAGTTGGCCCTCAGTTATTATTATTGTTACTATTCGCATAGCATAATCATTAATTATAATAAGCTCTGTTGTATCCCATTGTGAGAACAGGGATACAGCAATGAATTGGGATTCAGAGGAGAGTAAGTTCAATGAGACTCCAAACAAGCCTTGTATTAGGTGATTAAAACATTTGTCAAAATATAAGGTTTTGCAAAGCTGACAGATTTCACTATAAAAAGATTTTTTGATGTATCATCTTAGTTTACATGGAAAGTCCAATTCAATCACCCCCTGTTCCCACCTTATAAGCAGTGGTTCATTCACTGGTGATGTCACAAAGGGAAGCTCAAGAAGCCACCGTGCCCCTGAACCCTTGTAGTCATTTAAAGATAGATAATTTTTAAGTATATAATGTTATGACTATGGCAATTTGGACATTAGGCTTGAAATTGGAATTATTTTAATATTCACTATTGCTAAAGCTGAACAGAGACGCAGGGAAGGTAGGTCAGTCCATTGAGCTCCTCTCTGGCCATTCACCGCCTGATCAGTTGCTCGAGCATTACCCAGAAGCACCTAATGGGTTGTTTGTTCAGTAACGCCAGGCTACGTCTCTGTCTCCTGATGTCTTCTCGTGATGTCCTGCTGGGCCTGAGGTGTTATTTGGCAATAAATGTTCAACTGACATTTTACTGTAAAACATTTAATTGTCTGTTTTCTTCATTGTCAAAGACAACGGTTGGGACACCTACCCAGAGGCAGTCACAAAGTGTATTTAACCCTTCAGTGGCTATGTAACTGGGATTATAGTCTTTAAACCTTAATATGGTCTCAAAAAAAGAAATCCAAATCTACAAATTCTAGGACTTATAACAAACATTGATTAACAGGCATGTCTAAAACCTTTCGTCCAACTATAACAAGGCATTTTACCCAGGGTTCTATTCTTCACTCTTTCAAGGGGTGTTATTAAAAGTCACACCAGAAAAGCACTGAAATAAGAAACCACATCTAAGGTGAAATGTGATCATACTAGAGGACAATTTTGGAGAAAATAAGCACTGTGGCTCAAGCTGTTGGGACAGTAAGTCAAAGCCACCTAAGAGGTTCAGTGCCACACGCACAGCTGGCTCACACTTCCGTGGTAGAAGCCCCTCTGGAGCCCCCAATGCCGTGGCATGCTAGCAGTCTCCTCATAGCAAAGGCTGGTCACCTCCAATGAATTGTCAGGTTTTTTTCTTTAAAATCCTACCATCGATTTGTTATTTAAAGGTTTTAATGCACATCAGTTGTCTTAGTTAGGGTTACTATTGGTGTGATAAAACACCATGACCAAAGCAAATTGGGGAGGAAAGGGTTTATTTGGCTTACACTTCCACAGCACTGTTCATCATCAAAGGAAGTCAAATGGCAGGATCCCGGATGCAGGAGCTGATGCAGAGCTCATGGAGGAGTGTTGCTCACTGGCTTCCTCCCCATAGCTTGCTCAGCCTGCTTTCTCATAGAAAGCAGGACCCAGGACCACCTGCCCAGTGATGGAAATACCCACAATGGGCTGAGCCCTCCCCCACCAATCACTAACGAAGAAAATGCCCTACAGCTGGATCTTGTGGAGGTAGTTTCTCAATGGAGGTTCTCTCCTTTCAGATGACTCTAGCTTGTGTCAAGTTGACATAAGACTAGCCAGGACATCGGCACAGGAACAAAAATCTACATGCTGATTAATTCCCAGGCTAATCTACAAAAGCAGATATAGCTCTGGCATGTCTAAAAATTAGAAGCAATTTTTCAGTCATATTTAATTTCACATTATAACTTTTTATAAAAATATGTTCAGAGCGCCGACTGAAATCCTCTTCATCTCACTCCCCTATAATAACATATATGCAGTGTACCAGGTATCTACCCCCTCTGTATATCAATCTAAAGAAAATACAGTTCCTCTCAAAACTCCATTGTCTTTAGTGACACAGGAAAGAAGTGGGCCTAGGGTAACACAGGTTTGAACTTCCAAACTGACACCATGAAGAGGTGTGAGGGCCACACAGGGTAACCAGCCAAACTGCCTTTTCACACACAGCATGGGCCCAACAAAAGTGGTCACAGGCAGGAAGGGAGCTCCAGATGATCTAAACTGGAGACGAAAGTAGAGAAGGGACAATTCACCCCACAAGCCCAAGATTCAGATTCCCCGTGTGTTCAACTTGTTTCTAACCCAGGAAGTGTGGAATTGTGAGCTCACTGCTCACAGGTGTTAAGCAGACATGGCTTTGAACCCTGATTCTACCCTGCTTTAGGTGTCTGTACCTCCCTTAAACCAGAGGACTCGCTGTGAGAACATGAAGTGTACGAAAGCTAGTTTGGTATTTAACCCACAGTAGACAACACGTAACGCAAATTTCATTCTCTTTGCCTCTCTGATGAGTCATAATTTTGTCATGAGTCAGCTGGTACCCAAGGTGCATCTTGGAGGTTGCAGCTCACAAAACCAGATAGGGTAAGACGGGCCATGGTAACACATTAATGAGGCATGGACAACAGTCTTAATCATTCCTTTAGAGGCTTTGTTGTGTATCTCAGATCCTCATTCCTAACACTGACCTTCATCCCATATGCCATGCGGCGAGGAACTAATGTACAGTCTACTCTTCCTTGCCTGGGTTATATATACTTAGAATCAAAAGAAAACAGACAAAAGTAGAGTTGATCAATATTTCACATGTACCAGAAAAAAAAAATGAACTGCTTTCAAAATATTTATGTATCTCAGTTCCCACAATCTAATAAAAAGAATAAGCTATGCTGTTTCTTATTTCTACAACATTCTAGTTATGGGGCTATTGGCTACAATTTAAAATGGTAGATATTTTAAATATTAGGATATTGACATTAAATACTAGATAAGCAATTTACTTTCTTTCGTACAAATATATTCAAATACTAAATAGTACATTAATATTAGATATTACTTAACTGTTAGCATTTTCCTAACTTTTCATCTTAAATCACGTATCAAGAAGAAATTAAGGTGGACTCAATGAATATTATGGTATAATATATACACTTGGCAAAAAAATGAAGCATTTATCAATGGCAGTGCTGTAGAAAATAATCATAGAGGGAAAAGCAAATGGATTACAGAGAACCTAGCTAAATTCTTGTAGTATTAAAAAACAAAAAGACTAAGCCTGAGAATATAAAGGAAAACCACAGTGACAGCAGAAAGCCTTGGTGAGGATGGGCACAGAGAAACAGTATAATTGTCTCCATCAGCGCAGAAGGAAATTGTTTTCTCGGCTATCCACATGTTTTCAAATTAGGAAGGGCAAATTAACTGAAAATATTCCTTTAATTAATATACAAGGAAGTCTGTCTCCTGGCAGAATAGAAGAATGCATTATTCTGGTCTGATATTCATGCTAATAGAGAATTAGTATTAAAGTAATTAAAACAGATCATCTAAGTCAACCTGAAAAGAGGTCATAATTTGATGGGATTGTTGGGGTGCAGTGAGAAGTAGGAGCTGAGGCCCAGTTGTAGGAAGTAAATCATGGGGGACACATCCTTGAAATGTTAACCTTGTCCTCAGTCCCTCCTTCCCTCTGCCTCCTGGCCACCATAAAGTGAACAACTATCCTGCCTACGGCCTTGAGCTATGGTGCTCTGCCTCACTACAGGCCTAGAAACACAGACAGTGACCATGGACGGGAATCTCTGAAGCCATGAGACAAAATAAATCTCTCCTCCTTTGATATTTCTAATTATAATGACAAAACTGACTAACACACATGGTCTGTGCCTTTTTAGAAATTCTCATCTTTGCTACATTAAAGCGGCCAAGCCATGTGACAAAAGATTCATGATGTAAATAAAAACATTCTTGATCTCAGAAAGAGTAGAATAGAACTCTCCTGCTTCTCACCCCTGAAGAGAAAGAGAAGACCACTGGGGACAGATCCCAACAACTGCCACCTACCAGTCACCAGATCATCTTTGAAGTTCAATCTACTCATCATAATGACCTTAGTCTATCCTCTAGGCATCAAAAATGTTACATGTAAACTTGAAGGTATGAAGTCAATAAAATTCTAGACAAATTTCATTGTACATATTAAGGGCCTCAACAGTTAGTCAGAAATGCATAGTCATAGATACATATGCCTACAAGTGCCTGGACTATTTTGGAAGGATGCATAAGAAAATATTAATAGTTATAGGGTAGGCTATGTAAGTGGGAGTGTGGAATGCAAAGAGCCCTGCTTTCACACTCCTTGGCAAGGTTTAATTGTTTTAAATCACATGTATATTTTTCAAATAAATCTAATTTAAAATAGTTCATCTAATTTTGCAGTATCTTTAATTTTAAATGCCATTTATTAAGTGTTTGTTTAATTTAGCATCAAACGGAGAAAACATATTGCTCAGCTGTCTTCTCTTTTGTCACAAAAACAAACTTTAAAACAAAAAAAGAGGCACTATCACTCAGTGATGACCCTTACGAGAATATAAACCGCATGCCATTCATATAGTCTGGGGGCGGGGCTTGCTTATTTTGAGACCAGGTATGGCTGTGTCCAGGAGGCTACATTGGAAACCAAGATCCTCCTGGGTCAACCTCTTGAGAGCTGAGTGCCAAGCTTGCATGATCACATCCCCAGGATTTCAAACCTGTAGTGGTACAGCTGGCAGCACAGAGCAATCTCAGAGTGGCAAAACTGAGGCAAGAATTTGCAAGTCCTTATACTTCACGGACTGCATTTTTCACAATAATATAGAGAAGTACTGTTTCATTTTAAACTACCTTACAGTGCCTATTTTCATACACACAGTTCCTCAGGCAGAACCAATATCTTGTAACCCAAATGTACTTATTTCCTAATTGTGTACGTACGATGCTGTTGTTTCAAGACAATAAGGTTTCTGACTTGGAGTATTAAAAGAAGGCTGTTTCTCTTTTATCCAAACTCACATCCAGAGGATAACTCTCTTTATGAAAAAGTCACAAAAATAAACTACTCCGGGTTGTTTGAAACTACCATCCACTTTTAACACAGAAATCTCCCTGTAGCTTTTAAATTTCCATGGGCCCAGGTTTGGGAAAAAGCGTAGATGGTGCTTGGAGCTGGGTGGATTTGAGCCCAAATGCTGGAGCTGGTCGCTTGGGAAAGAAGACACGCACTACACATTACGCAGCGGCTGCTCGGTTTAGACCTAAGCAAGCTTTCTGAATGTATGAGCCTTCCCAGGAAGTCAGTAAGTTGAATAGCAGTCCTTCCTCCACTGTCCTCTGTGGCGTGTTGTGTGTATCCACATGTGCTCTGCCAAGATCCACTTTAATCTCACATGTACGCGGTAATCACACAGATCTACGCTAAGAAGCCCTATTCCAGAGCCAGGGCCAGGGGTCTTACCTGAAAAAAAAATTACTCCAAAGGCGTGCACCCAAAAGATGAACTTTCAAACACGGGAAACAAGTTCAAAGTGGAAGATAAAAATAAATAGGGGCGAAGAAAGGTTTACAGTTCCTTGGCAGATGGATAAAGGCAAATCCTCTGGGGGTGCTAGGGGAGTCTGGGAACGTTTTCCCGGATGTGTGTTTTCTGCAGCGCGAAAACTCTGAGCTCTTCCTTCAACCTTTCTGTGCTGCAGCGGCCGCTGCAAACTCTGCCTGCCTGTCTGCAAAGTTCAAGCGGCTCAGGATTTCTGCACCGTTTGTATGGGGGGGGGGGGGGGGGATTTCCTCCACACACTTGAAAGTAAGCCGTGCTTTGCCTTTGCTGCTCAGGAAAAGCTAGCCCTCCGCTGGAGAATGCACAGCCAGCCCGCAGGTCTGCATGTATCCCAAGTCCTCCCTTCCTCCTCCCATTCACCGGTTAGTGAAGCTTGCCGAGAAAATGAGGGAAAGCATCCATCAAACCGCAGAAGCAGCGCAGAGCGCAGAGGGGAACTTTTCCCCGGCTGTCAGAGGGGAAGTCACTTCTGCTTCTCAAGGCCAAGAGCTGAGTCTGGGAACCTCCCGGACTAGGCAGTAGGGATTGGCAATGAAGGAGACGGGAGAAAACAATGCCCAGCCCGCGGTGCCTGCCTGGGGGCAATGAACATCCTGCCGGGGGTCCCCTACCTCCCCACGACACCCACACCCACGCTCTGGGCCGCCTCGGCTCCGCTTACCTTGATGATGCTGCTGCGCCGGGGGGTCGCTCGCGCAGCCTCCAGGAGGCCGGCCTCGCTGTCCCCGGGGACCCCTGCAGCGCCCGGCAGTGCGACCCCGCTGCGACGGTCCCTCATCCGGCCACCCGAGGCCGCGGGTGCGGCGTCCCCGGCGGCAGCGTCGGCGGCGGCTCGGGGGTCGTCTTCGCCTGCGGCAGCGTCGAGAGGCACCGGACCCTCCCTGGCAGCCGCGCCCTCAGCCATGGCCAAGCACGTTCCGGGGTTGGGGAGGGGGTGCTCCGGGCGAGACAGCACGCCTGGCCCCGGGTGTCCGGCTCCTGGCACGGGTGCGCTCAGGCACGGGGAGGAAGCCCCGCTGGACTTGGTTTCAGCGCCCGACGGCGGCTGCAGCGGCGGCCGCAACTTTATGGAGAGGAGACATCGCTGGGGCAGAGGCGTCCTCGGGCTGTGGTCCAGGAGGTCAAGCGGGCCGGCGCGGGCTGGCGGCGGGGCGGGAGGGGCGGGGAGAAGATGTGAGCCGGAGGGAGAAGCAGGCGAAAAGCCGCGGGAGGGACCGGAGACGTGATGCCAACGCGCCCGGCTCCGCGCAGACAGACAAAAGGCGGCCGGGCGGCCGGGCAGCCGGGCCGGGAGCCTCGCGAGCCAGCCGGGGACGCGCGCGGGCGCGGAGCGGCGGTGACTGCGGACGGGCCACCCCGCCACCTGCCCGCCGACCGCGGCGCGGCGGCCCCAGGAAGTGCGGCGGCGGCGGCGGCGGCGGCGGCGGCGGCGGCCTCCACTCCGCTCGCCCGTGACCGGGAGGGAAGACTTGTTTTGACAGCCCGTGGGGGATTGGCAGGCGTGCGAGCCTCTCAGGAGCCGAGCCTCGCCGGAGGGGGGTTCGTCCCGGCCAATCCTCACTGCGGAGGGGTGTGCCCGAGCGCGAAGAATGGAATGTGTTTCTGGAGCTCCCCTGCCCGCCCGGCCCCCCGCTCCCCGTGTGCTCGGCGAGGGTGCGCGCGCCTGGGTGCGCACCCACCCGCAGGCACTCCGAGTACCTTTTAGGAAGTTTAGAAACGCCAAAGCAGCCCGAAGGTGCACCAAAAATGGGGGGGAAGGGGGAGGGGGTTGGAAGAGGTGGGGGCAGGGAGAAGCCGGAGGAAACACTCTGCAGAACAGCAGATCTGGAAGAAAGCAGGTGCTGGGTGAGAATGTCAGGGCGTTTGGTGTTTGGGGTGATCCTTGGCTCTCCGGCCAGTCCTTAGAAGTCCAGCCCGTGCGGAGATAAACTAGGGTTTACGAGAACCCTGGAGTTCCACGGTTTGCTTCAGGTTCTGTGAGCGGATTCTACATTCACTCTGCAATCTGAGTAAATATGACAAGGAGTTGGATGGAAGGGGTAGAAGGGTAAGAGGGAACAGACCAACTAAAACCCTGGGGACGACGCCTAATGAACACCGATATGATGGAAGCCGTAGAACTACAAGGTCACTGGCAGCTTTAGTCTCTACACTAAAACGTTCCCATTTGGCAAGGGTTTATTCAGCCTCCTTTCTACATCTAATTCTAAATAAACCCACTTTGCTCCTTCCACCGAGATAGTAACCAAGAGGAGAGATCTTTGCGTGGAGCAGCGATTCAATAGAATTAACCACACCACGAGCAAATGCAGACGACGGCTCTAAGATCCCTAGAGAGATGGAAGGCAGCATTTTTATTTAAAAGATTTGGAGCATTGAGGTCTGCATCAAACCTCACTTAGAGCATTAAATGTATTTCAATTACTAATTATTTCATAATTCAAGATTTTGTTTTTCCTTGACTCTGCCAAGAGCACCAAGAAATTCTTCAGCCCTGCAGACCCAGAAATTGATTGGCATTCTAGCGTTTTAAGGGCGCCCTGGGGTCTTGGGGATCATCCAGGGCAGCTCTTTTATTTAACCGAAGAAATGAGCCTTGCCGGTAGCTGGTTGGTGCAGCCGCTGACATCAGCTCTGCCACCCAGCTCCTTTGACGCATCTCTTCACTTTTTTATCTGTATCCCCCGGGGCTACAGTCAGAACTGTATGGGGCTCCTGGGAAGATTCATATTTGACATTTACCATCTTCTGGGAAAGACTTGACTTTACCTTTTCTTGAATGTCCTACAGATGAACAGCGAGCTCCGGTTTTAGAAGCAACAGCGCCCTCTAGTGAGAGGATGAGAACTACATCCCAAACAGCAAGTGCTAGTTCTCAGCCCTGTTACATAGAAAATACTTTTATTTTGTCCTCAGAATTATAACCGATTTTAGGCTATGATTTTTTTTTCTGGTACTCAGTGATTATTACATGTCACTTCTGTTCTTTACAGCTATCCATGCTTCGGTTTTCTCTATTACTTTAATAAAATTTCCATTTACAAAGTGTCGTAGTTATCTTACTGATCTGATCTCAGCTAACTCATCTAACACTGAAAGTCAGTGGCTTTCAAATAAAGGAAAGCCAGAAAGTAAGGAATACGGTTTGCAAAATGTTTTGTCTCAGCCGGGCGGTGGTGGCGCACGCCTTTAATCCCAGCACTCGGGAGGCAGAGCCAGGCGGATCTCTGTGAGTTCGAGGCCAGCCTGGGCTACCAAGTGAGTTCCAGGAAAGGCGCAAAGCTACACAGAGAAACCCTGTCTCGAAAAACCAAAAAAAAATAAAAAATAAAAAAATAAAATAAATAAAAAAAATAAATAAATGTTTTGTCTCAATTCAAAATGTCCAGGTTGGGCTCTCATACGGTCTCTTCATTAGCAGTCTTCCCTTTCGTCTTCTGTGAACACAAATGCACAGGAACTAATAACGACTCTGAGCATCTCTTTGTGAAGGCTGCCTCATTCACCCGGCCTTGAGAATATTGGAATACATGTGGAGAGGTTTTTGTTGTTCTGTTCTCTTCTGCCATCAGCTCAGAAGGCTTCTGTGACAGCAATTTTACATTTTAAAAAACGCCCTGTGTGCCTGCCTACCTCACAGAGGCCAGAAGTCTGAGAAAGAAGAGACCAAGGCCACAATTCCCTTCAAGGGCATTCTCCCAATGCAGTAAAAACTCCCAATAGGTCCCAAATCTTAAGGTCTACCACCTCCCAAGAGAGCAAAGCTTCTGACTAAACCTTTAATACATGGGGGTCTAAGGAACATGTGCTGTGGGATGTCTTTCTGTAGGCTATGAATATGTATTGCTCTGATTTGTTGATAGATAAAGCTGCATTGGTCAATGAATGGCAGGGCAGGATGGAGCCAGGCAGGAAAATCCAAGAGAGATAGTGATAGGAGAAAGAAGAGGAAAAGGACACATGAGCCAGCCACCCAAGGAGCAACAAGATGCCGCCAACAAACCGGTAACACCAGGGCCACATGGCAAAACACAGATTAATAGAAATGGGTTAATTTAAGATGAAAGAGCTAGCTAGCAAGAAGCCTGCCACGCCATACAGTTGATAATTAATATAAGCCTCTGAGTGATTATTTTATAAGTGGCTGCGGGACATCATAGCTGGGCAGGACACAAGAAAACTTCTGACTACAGACATTCAAGATCCAAACTATAGGAGCAATGAAACTAGGGGTCATTACCAGAGGTCCTCATGACTAACATGAAAGGTGCTGGGTGGGTAGGAATGGTTTTTCTGTCTCTGGGACAGCCATGACTGAATGGGACTTGCACATTATGAGAAATACAAGCATCAGGAAGGGCTCAGGCTTTGAAATCACCATCTAGAACACAGTGATTCCCTTGCTTTTTAGCTGGTTGTAGCTTTCAGCAAATGACTCAAAACTTAATTTTTAATTACTTTTTATTCATTTATCGTGGTGTGTGTTGTGTGTGTGCATATGTGTGTGTGGTGTGTGTACATGTATGGTGTGTGTGTGTGTGTGTGTGTGTGTGTGTGTGTGTATGTATGTATGTAGGCTATAGGATAACTTGCAGCAATTGGTTCTCTCCTCCCACCACGTGGGTCCCAGGAATTGAAATCAAGTTGTCAGCTTTGGTGGTAAGTGTCTTCATCCACTGCAGGCCTCTACTTGAAACTTTTTAGTCTCAGTTTTCTTATCTTTAAAGTGGAATTCACATTTGTTTGTTTGTTTGTTTTTCAAGACAGAGTTTCTCTGTGTGGCCCTGGCTGTCCTGGAACTCGATCTGTAGACCAGGCTGGTCTCAAATTCAGAGAGATCCTGCCTCTGCCTCCCGAGTATTGGAATTAAAGGTGTGTGTGACCACTATCAGATGAGTTCAGAATTCTTTATAGAGGATTATCTGGCACATAGAAAGTAGTTATCGGGGGCTGGAGAGATAGCTCAGTGGTTAAAAGCACTGACTGCTCTTCCAGAGGACCTGGGTTTGATTCCCAGCACCCACATGGCAGCTCACAATTGTCTGTAACTCCAATTCCAGGAGACCCAATACCCATGCCAAAACACCAATGCACATAAATTAAAAATATTTTTTTTAAAAAAAGTAGTTATCAAAATGACTCTTCCCTCTGTAACTTCTCAGCAATACTGGAAGCCTTGGTTTTTTCACTGGCTATTTCTTAGGTCCTGAAGTGACTTCCTCAGATAAGCAGAATCAAGCTGATCTATCAGGTCTTTGAATTTCTGTTGTGGAAAAATCTTTTTGTACACTGTGAATGTGTCACTTTGATTGGTTTAATAAAAAGTTGAACAGCCAATAGTTAGGCAGGATTTTGGGGGCAGAGAGAAAGCTGAGAAGAAGAAGGGTGGAGTCAAAAGGAGACGAGTCTCCCAGCTGTTGCCTGAGGGCTGGAGCCACCATGAGCTAAGCTGCATGGTGGTTTAAGATTTTGCTCATGCAGACAGAAGTTTACAGATACTCAGTAAAGCAGATTCAGATGGAAAAAATGCTAAACAGGTTACAGTGTATTAAACAATATGTGTAGGCTTAAGAGGGGAAAGGATATAGACAGTCATAAAAATAGTTTAAAAATAATAAAGTCTTTAAAGAAAGAAGTAAAGTAATAAAAAAAAAATAAGCCACATAGAGATGGAAAATAGACAGGGAATCTGGATCTTGTATGTTATTACGTTGTCTTTGAATTTTTTGATTGCTGATAAGCAAATGACAGCTGCTGGGAGACATGGGACTGTGAAAGGGACTGCTGAAATAAACCAGCCTAGAAACTTTAAGAATGCCTTAACTTTAAAATGCAAGTCAAAAAATATATTGATTTGGAGAAGATGTTATGCTTTTGTTTCCACAGGAAAAGGCTTTGGATTCATTCAAGATTGGTAGAGATCAGATTTGATTGAGGAAGACCCCCCTGAAAATCCTGGCTACAGACGTAAAGAAATAAACCTAAAACAAACTTATTAGTGAATATGTGTCACTCTGGTTTAATAAAAAGCTGAATGGCCAATAGCTAGGCAGGATTTGGGGGGCAGAGAGAATGCTGGGAAGAAGGGCAGAGTCCCAAGGAGACACAGAGGAAGCATGACATGTAGGAGATGAGGTAACAAGCCATGAACCATGTGACAGCACATAAATAAATAGAAATGGGTTAATTTAAGTTATAAGAGCTAATAGAAACAAGCCTAGGCTATCAGCCAAGCTTACGTAATTAATAATAAGTCTCCGTATAGTTATTTGGGAGCTGGCTGGTGGGACAGACAAAAACTCACTACAACTTTCAGCTATATATTCAAGTTGATTAGACCTGGCTAGGTGTCTGTCTAGTTGTCATTCAGTTGCGTCTCAGATTTCTAGTTCCTCCAACTTCCAAATGCTCTCAGCTTGTTCTGCTCACTCTGATCTTCAACTTCTACCCTCAAGTGGATTCTAGGACCCTTGAGGACTAGATCCTACTGTGTGGGAAGTGATACGGTCATTTTTTTTTTTAACCAAAGTGATTGTTTTATCTAATTGGAATACTACAGAACTCTTCCCATGGATATCTTTGGAATACTTGTTCTGTACCAGCCAGGCAATTCTGGAAACTAGAAATACACTAACGATTAAAATTAGCGAAGTTTTACAGAGAAATTACATCCGATACTTCAGAGAGACAAATAGGGGTCAGTATAACAGGCCATACAATTAAGAATCTCCACAGACAGGACACCCCAGCACACTCCCATCTTCCAATCTACCAATCCAGTAATTGCCGACAGGATTCATAAAAAGAAAGAAGGCTCAGACTGTGGGTGAAAATAATTCAGCAATTAATGTAGAGGTAAGAATGTGATCATAGCCGGGCGGTGGTGGCGCACGCCTTTAATCCCAGCACTCGGGAGGCAGAGCCAGGCGGATCTCTGTGAGTTCGAGGCCAGCCTGGACTACCAAGTGAGTCCCAGGAAAGGCGCAAAGCTACACAGAGAAACCCTGTCTCGAAAAACCAAAAAAAAAAAAAAAAAAGAATGTGATCATAGCTGCTGCCTTAACTAAATACATCCCTTCTCAAGGTCTTCAAAGCCATGAAAGAGCTTTGTCCTTGGGCTGCATTTTCTAAATATGCATGTCACACCTTAGACCAAAGCAACAAGGTCAATAGTCAGACAAATCTCCAAAACTGTGAACTAAAGAACTTTTTCCCACATGTTGATTTACTTCAGTTATTTAATACAGTGTTTGAAAGCTGATTAACACAATTTGTATGTTATCAACACAACCAATTGATGGGTGGAAAGAAACACACACATTCTCTCATCCACCTGTTTATAATACTTCAATGTGATGGGCCAGTTTTCTTGATAAACTCTACTAAATGTGACCTGGGAAGAATACAGCACTTTCAGCTGAATTACACCAGCTCACCCGAGTCACGGTCCTTTCCAATATACACCATAATCATTGTGACTTACTAGGATAAGAAAACGAAATGTGTAGGATAATTGTAATTAAAAAATTATAGTAGAATAAATACAAAGTAATGAAAACATAATCAAATGTAAAGATCATGTTTTGAAACTTTAAGACACACTGTTGCTTATATTAGGAATTAAGTAGAAAACTGCAGTAATAAAATACAAAAATCAGCTAACATTTTCTCAAAGTACACATAAACTCCATTCCATGATAGGCCCCACAAGAATGATAAGTTATAAGTTGTTTCTAATAAATATATCCCAGTTTAATCAAGATATATTTAATTGCAGCCATGTTCTCCAGTGTCTGATAACTGCTACTTCTCTCCAATATGGGGAAAGTCCCACTACCTGCATAATGCCCAGGCTGCTTCCCATTAGTGCAATATATCAACTCTAATCTACCCTAAGGCTAAGATACACTATCAGGAGCCCTAGGCCAGCCATCTGGGAACCATCTGTACATGCAGAGCACATGTCCTTTAAAAACAGACAGGCAGTGTTGACTTATTTTCTGTGTATTAACTTACTTCGACATGGATCCCAGAGTGCAAGCTCATGCCATGGCTATGTTCCCGCTGATGGAGAAGCCACAGAGGCATTTATGGGAAGCACTACTGAACTGTGTCAATAAGGCCTCTGTGAGCACTTGTTTTATCTGACAACTGGCATCTTTTCCAAGTGTACAATTATTGCAAAACTCTTCAAATCGAACATAAATCTGATGTCTGATGCTTTCATTATAAGAACAAATAAACAGTGGTCTCCTTCTCCCCATCCCAGGTACACACCCCAACATCTGCACATTGCAGGGGAAGATTCCTTCAACTTTTGTCAAGACATGGAGTTTACTAACGCCTTTTAGCATCATAGACCCCACCAGAAGATAACATAATCATTCCTTTCTCCGAGCATTCTTTTCTTTTGGTCATAATAAATCACTCTCACGCCTGTTTTATAAATCTTATTGATACATTCTACCTCGTCTTTGTGGAGGAAGAAGCATAAAAAAAATTGTGATGGAGGTTTTAGTTAACTGATAAAACGGTATCATAGTCAAGTATCGTTTCTTTTAGGTTCGTTTTTACATCTTCCTTATTTGTGTGTGTACAAGGGCCCTAGTGTGGAGGTCAGAAGACAACTTGCTCCTTCTACCACGTGGGCTCTGGTAATCAAACTCAACCAGCAAGCACCTTTGCCTCATGAGCTGTCTCACCAGACCTCAAGAATGTTTTCTTTGGTGAGGCCTTTTTTGTTCTAAGTTTTCCGGTATATAGCTCTTTTGTTAATCACAATGCTTGTCTACTTTATGATATGAATTTATGGGAAAAAAATCCTTTGAGGCCAAATGTCTGGTGAGACTGGATGGCCAGCATTTGTCTGTCATTAGTCCCTGTGAGAGTCCTGATGTTCCCACTCTCACTGAGTCACGTGGGTCACCATGGATACAACCGCCTCTACCCTCGGCCTGCAGCAAAGTAGCAACAGATGTTGAACCACACTCAGGACTTGTGCCATTCTCTGTCCTTTATAAATTGTGCGGGTTACATAGATCAGATAGCATCACCGTGGTTTGTGAAAGATTAAAAGGTATGTTCCAGGAAACACCTCAAATACTAAGCATCAGCAACGAACCTGAATTTACCCTCTGAAGTAGCATGGTGTGGACAAGCATTGTGCAATGTTATATTTCATATAATGAGAGTGAAGAGCTTTTTCTTCCAACTTTACCCTAACCAAAACAGGGTTTCAAGAACTAACCTGAAAAAAAAAAAAAAAAGCTGCAGGTAGAATTGATTTGAGGAGTTCCCTGAAGAACATGTGCTTAAACTCTGGGCAAAGTATACAAAACAGTGTCGTCATTAAACTATCATTTCTAAAGGAAGTGATGGGTTTTCTAAATTTGTTACAGCTGCTACACTTCTCATCAACACACAGCTTTGAATTCTAAACTTCAGAAAAAAATAAGTGATTACAATAGAATTATACCCTTCTACCTACCTCAGTTTTTGCATTAAAATATCCATTTAAAAGTGTTTTGTTTATTTCTGAAAATACTGAGGTAGATGGCTTGTGACTGAAAATCAGGAATGTCTCTTATCTCTTATCTCCCAGTAGACGAGGAGAATACTCAGTTATAAAATGTAGCACATCCGCTGTTATTTTTCTCTTCTCCTCTCGGCCCTCCTTAGGCATCCATCATTAACAATATTCATTAATGAGATCCAGCGAGCACAGCATTAACTATTTGCTGTAAAGCAGACATCTGCACTGGGGTGAAGGGTGTTCATGGATCCTCCTGCCCCATGGCAGACTCAGCCACGTGTTCTCTTCTCATCTGTTCTCCATTTTAAATGGAAGCTGTAGGGAGCAGGGAAAACTTAACTGTGATCTCATCTTCTCTGATCAGTCAATTGCTCACCAAAAGGGGCTGAGTTCTAATGAGAGGAGCCTGGGAGAGAGGGGAAGTCTGTTCACGCGGACATACATCATCAGCAGGGAAGCACCCTTTGTTTGTAAGCCCCGTGGATTTGGGGTTGTCTGTCTAGAGTAACCTGGCCTGTCCTTGGCAGATGAACTGAAGCTCTGTGCCTTCCACACCATGCTATTGGTCCTTCCGGCCAGGTACTGTTTGAGTCATATCAAATAAATAGATAAATAAGTGTAGCTGGCACCTACTAAAATAGTAAAACTAATGACTTTTATATTTCCAACAACATTTTGGACATTTTCATTTATGTGACCCTTTTTCTATTTTATCATTTCTTTCCTGCGAGCTAAGGGCTAAGCCCCTGAAGTGCTTTTCTTCTAAACCTGAGAAATCATTGCATGAAAGTGACAAATGCATGCTTTTCACGACAATGATTCTTCACCCTTTGCTTGCCTTACCCGTTTCTTCTACTCACGTCAACACCACACACACACACACACACACACACACACACACACACACACACACATACACACTTCACAAAGTAATTCAAACGAGCATTCAGCTCAAGGGTCTATGCCGACACAAACAAGTTTGTATTCTGTCACATTTCCATTTACCAAAAGACACACACACACACACACACACACACACACACACACACACACAGGCATGCGCGCACTTCGCCCAGTTTCCTATCAGATCAAATGCCTCTTTGTTGTCTGTAGGAGTTCTGCGGCAAACACAGACCTGCTCAATAGCGATCCAGCTGCTGAGGCTATGACTCCCTGACAAGCCTTTGACTGTTCACTTCTGCAGAGTCCACCTCGGCTTCTCTGCTAGCATCATCAGTCTTCTCGGAGCATTCCATGGCCGAGGGGTAAGAGAGGCTCGGATAGCTGAGGGCATGTGTTTCTCTGTGTTGAGTCACCTCCCATCAACCTCCGCGCCATGCCCAGCATCACAACATTCCTCCTCCATCACTGTTCCCCCGCTTGGACCAGTTGAGTCGGATCACAGCTAAGACAAGGGCTCTTTGGGTCCCTCCTTTCCATCCCTACATTTGTTCATACCTAACTCTACACGCTCCCCAGATGTTCCCACCAATGTGTTACAGGTGACAGCCCTGTTATGTCGTCCGTATTTGTCTGCAGTTATATCCCTACAGTCAGATGGATCTCTTCTCTTACAGCTTTTGAGTCCCCAGTACTGGTTAAAAAGTACTTTTCAGACTGGAGATCTGACTCAGCATCCATCTTGCTTACAGTCCTGGGTTTGGTCTCCATCGTAGCAGGGGAAAGGAAAGAACTATTTTACTTCTAGATTGTAGATATTTTTTCTGCCCTTTCTTGCAAGACTTTGTTTTTCTTTTCAATCTTATAAACTTCATTATACTATTTCATTACTAGTAGTGGAACATGCATAAAAAAATGTTCAGTAGTGGAAATGTAAAATCTAACGTGAAGCTCCACAGCTTCAGAGGGGACTATTCTAACTATGTTGTTCATTGAGATGTGTACATTTGGGTCTGGTTAATTTTGGTATACAATGTTAAAAAACTTTATTAGATTGCTTTTTAAATATGTAAATAGTTCTTCCTATACTTATATTAAAATTTGATTTGCATGTGTTGTGGAATAGAATATTTAACTATGTAGAGATGTGTTGCATTTGTGTTGCAGAATAATTGTTTAACTATGTAAAGATGTGTTGCATTTGTTTAACTATGTAAAGATGTGTTGCTGAATAATTGTTTAACTATGTAAAGATGTGTTGCTGTTTCACCTTGCCTGACTAAGACACTTCATTGGTTTAATAAAAAGCTGAATGGCCAATAGCTAGGCAGAGGAGGGATAGGCAGGACTGATGGGCAGAGCAAAAGGGGGGGCCACTCTGTCAGCAGCCAACCAGCCAGACATGGAGGAAGCAGAAAAGCAGGATGAACAGTACATAGGTGAGGTAAACGAGCCTCAGGGCAGCACATAGATTAATAGAAATAGGTTAATTTAAATAAAGAAAAAGGAGCTAGCTGGAAACTAGCCTAAGCTAAGGGCGAGCATTCATAATTAGTAACAAGTCTCCATGTCATGTTTTGGGGGTTGGTGGTCCAAGAGAGCCTGCTACAACATGTGTTTATATAAGGGCTTATAAGTTTATATGAGTCTTCTTACATAAAGGAATTATCTTTCTCATCATACAGTAAATTCTTCTGCATACTTTAGGTTATTTCTAGATTGTCTGTTCAGAGTCCCATCTAATACCAATTACTCTGATTACAGTGAGCCCATATTATATTCTAATCTTTATCCTTCCTCCACACTGTAGCTAGAGGTATGAGCATAAAGTATGTCCACTTTCTCCAATTATACTTCGTTGGCTTTCCAGTGCCAGCTGAATAGAGTCCAGGCAACTTTAGCACATGTGGCCATGGCTACCGTCTACAGCCCTGGCTTCCTTCTCTCTGGCTGCTCAGCTGCTCTTCCTTTACACGCTAGGACCATCAGTCCATGGCTACCGTCTACAGCCCTGGCTTCCTTCTCTCTGGCTGCTCGGCTGCTCTTCCTTTACACGCTAGGACCATCAGTCTATTAGGAGCCCACCGAATATAATCTAGTGTTTTCATGTCTTGACTGTATAAAATCCCAAGTTACTTTTTACCCTTCATTAATACCCTTTGCATTTGTTGTACTGTATTAATCCATCTTATGTGTATCTGCCTCTACTTTCGACTAAAATTTGGGTCTTATTCACTTTTATACAGTGTAAACTTAATGAACACATAATGGAAATTCAATTAATTTTTCTCAAACTCTTAAAACTATAGCAATGATCTCCCAAAATTGTGGAAAGAAAATACAAGGGCTCACATTCATATTCACCTAGATATATGAAGTAAACTGAGATTATTTTCTATGTTCAGTATGCAGATTCTAGAAAAATATCTTGGCTCGTGCCCATGATCCCAGCACTTGAGAGCCTGAGTCGGGAGGATTGCTCTGAGATTATGGCCATTCTGGATTAGGTTATGAATTCCACACCACAGTGAGACCACATCTCAACATACAAATGCTGATTCTACTAGCATTCTCACTTCGACCATACATAACTGTGTGTTGGGGGATAAAGGTGGGTGCTGTGGGATGGTCTGTATGTCAAGTGTGTTGCTGATTGGTCAATAAATAAACCACTGATTGGCCAGTGGCCAGGCAGGAAGTATAGGTGGGACAAGGAGGAGAATAAAGCTGGGAAGTGGAAGGCTGAGTCAGAGAGACACTGCCAGCCGCCACGATGACAAACAGCATGTGAAGATGCCGGTAAGCCACGAGCCATGTGGCAAGGTATAGATTAATGGAAATGGATTAATTTAAGCTGTAAGAACAGTGAGCAAGAAGCCTGCCACAGCCATACAAGTTTGTAACCAATATAAGTCTCTGTGTTTACTTGGTTGGGTTTGAGTGGCTGTGGGACTGGCAGGTGAGAGAGATTTGTCCTGACTGTGGGCCAGGCAGGAAAATTTTAGCTACAGGTGGGGCATATTTTGAGGGAAATTCAGGAGTTCAGAAAACAGAGAGATTGATAACTCCAACTCTATCTGGTTCATAAGCCCAGCCAAAAGAATTTTTAAATTATAGTGTATAAACTAAAATAACCCAAAACTGAGGAATTGCTTAAACATTACTAGAAAGCACCATGTATCAAGGACAATTCTGGTCCATACTTAAAAATTATCAGAGGTTTTTAGGCTAGGCATGGTGGCATATGCTTGGCT